>NW_028320336.1:0-112317 GCF_062004578.1 Staurois parvus | reverse complement strand
CAAGATTCTGGACCTCCCCCCCCCCCCCCCCCCCCCGTCCAGCGATATCCCGGACCTCTCCCCCGTTCAGCGAGATCCCGGGCCTCCCCCCTCCCGCCCCGTTTAGTGAGATCCCGGACCTCCCCCCATCCCCCCGTTCAGTGAGATCCCGGACCTGCCCCCCCGTTTAGCGAGATCCCGGACCTGCCCCCCCCCGTTTAGCGAGATCCCGGACCTCCCCCCCCCGTTCAGCGAGATCCCGGACCTCCTCCCGCCCCCCCCCCTGTTCAGCGAGATCCCGAACCTCCCCCTCCCCCGTTCAGCGAGATCCCGGACCTTCCCCCCCGTTCAGTGAGATCCCGGACCTGCCCCCCCCCCGTTCAGTGAGATCCCGGACCTGCCCCCCCCCCGTTCAGCGAGATCCCGGACCTGCCCCCCCCCCCGTTCAGCGAGATCCCGGACCTGCCCCCCCCCCCCCCGTTCAGCGAGATCCCGGACCTGCCCCCCCGCGTTCAGCGAGATCCCGGACCTGCCCCCCCGTTTAGCGAGATCCCGGACCTGCCCCCCCCGTTTAGCGAGATCCCGGACCTGCCCCCCCCGTTTAGCGAGATCCCGGACCTGCCCCCCCCGTTTAGCGAGATCCCGGACCTGCCCCCCCCGTTTAGCGAGATCCCGGACCTGCCCCCCCCGTTTAGCGAGATCCCGGACCTGCCCCCCCCGTTTAGCGAGATCCCGGACCTGCCCCCCCCGTTTAGCGAGATCCCGGACCTGCCCCCCCCCGTTTAGCGAGATCCCGGACCTGCCCCCCCCGTTTAGCGAGATCCCGGACCTGCCCCCCCCGTTTAGCGAGATCCCGGACCTGCCCCCCCCGTTTAGCGAGATCCCGGACCTCCCCCCCCCGTTTAGCGAGATCCCGGACCTCCCCCCCCCCGTTTAGCGAGATCCCGGACCTCCCCCCCCCGTTCAGCGAGATCCCGGACCTCCTCCCGCCCCCCCCCCCCCTGTTCAGCGAGATCCCGGACCTCCCCCTCCCCCGTTCAGCGAGATCCCGGACCTTCCCCCCCCGTTCAGCGAGATCCCGGACCTCCCCCCCCCCCCCCCCGTTCAGCAAGATCCCGGACCTCCCCCCCCCCCCCCGTTCAGCGAGATCCCGGACCTCCCCCCCCCCCCCCCCGTTCAGCGAGATCCCGGACCTTCCCCCCCCATTAAGCGAGATCCTGGACCTCTCCCCCGCCCCCTGTTCAGCGAGATCCCGGACCCCCCCCCCCCCCCGTTCAGCGAGATCCTGGACCTCTCCCCCACCCCCTGTTCGGCGAGATCCCGGACCTCCCCCCCGTTCAGCGAGATCCCGGACCCCCCTACCCCCCCACCCCGTTCAGCGAGATCCCGGACCCCCCTACCCCCCCACCCCGTTCAGCGAGATCCCGGACCTCCCTACCCCCCCACCCCGTTCAGCGAGATCCCGGACCTCCCCACCCCGTTCAGCGAGATCCCGGACCTCCCCACCCCGTTCAGCGAGATCCCGGACCTCCCCCCCCCCGTTCAGCGAGATCCCGGACCTCCCCCCCCCCCGTTCAGCGAGATCCCAGGACCTCCCCCCCCCGTTCAGCGAGATCCCGGACCCCCCCCCCTAATGCAGGCCATACATGGCTCGAATCCTGAACGATTTTTCGTCCAAAAATCAAAACATCGTTCGTTCTGTAATCCGATGGTGCCACCAATGATTTTGAAAATCGGTCGTTTTTCACTAATTTTCCAACATGCCTGATAAACGAAATGGAGAGGAACCACGAAAATCGGCCGGCACCATTACCCCACTAACAGAACGAACATCGGCCGATTTTTCTTAGGTCAGACTTTTGTACGAAAATCGTTGGGAATTGGAACCATGTATGGCCGGCATAAGCCGAGCCCCATAGAGCGGAGTTTAGTAAAACTCATCCAGAATGCATGTACAGCGACTGCCGTGTATTCCATCGGCCCTCGATCACACCAGCATGGTCATTACCATACAACGGGCTGATTTTTAAAAACATTTTTTTTTTTTGGATGGAATGCAACAAACTGCGTGTGAGCACACCGGATCGTACGTAAGGAACCATTGTCCGAAGATCGTCAAATGGAAAAAATGTCCTGGAATGCATAGAAAATGTATCCGGAACACTGAAATTGTGGTGTGAAGCAGCCCCGGGGGTTTTGGGTTTGATTCTCAGCAGAGCATTGTCTTGGCCGTGGTTTGTGATCCGTGTTGTGACATTTATTTATTTTTTGTTTGTTTCAGATCAAAAGCCGATTTTACGCAGGTTGGTCTCTGTGTTTATTTTTCATATCTTGGTATCTTTGTGATGTTATCTTGTCACACTATTGGACTGTAAGATCTTTGAGCCGTCTCCTTATCCTCATGTATTGTATCTGTACTGTCCTCCTTGTGTTGTATAGTACGGTCCAAACTGTTGGTGCTATATAAATCCTGTAATTATTATAATAATCATAATAGTAATATAAATCCTGTATAATAATAATATACATCCTGAGTAATAATAACACGATGCATCCTTATAATCATATGCATCCTTAATATTAATATAATAATATGCATCCTTAATATAAATCCTGTATTATAATATTAATATAAATCTAGTATAATATACATCCTGAATAATAATATGCATCCTGTATAATATTAATATAAATGCTGTATTATAATAATAATATAAATCCTGTATAATAATAATAATAATAATATACATCCTGAGTAATAATAACATGATGCATCCTTATAATCATATGCATCCTTAATATTAATATAATCATATGCATCCTTAATATAAATCCTGTATTATAATATTAATATAAATCTTGTAGAATATACATCCTGAATAATATTAATATAAATGCTGTATTATAATAATAATATAAATCCTGTATAATATGCATCCTGTATAATATTAATATAAATCCTGTATAATATACATCCTGAATAATATTAATATAAATGCTGTATTATAATAATAATATAAATCCTGTATAATATGCATCCTGTATAATATTAATATAAATGCTGTATTATAATAATAATATAAATCCTGAATAATAATATGCATCCTGTATAATATTAATATAAATGCTGTATTATAATAATAATATAAATCCTGAATAATAATATGCATCCTGTATAATATTAATATAAATGCTGTATTATAATAATAATATAAATCCTGTATAATAATATGCATCCTGTATAATATTAATATAAATGCTGTATTATAATAATAATATAAATCCTGTATAATAATATGCATCCTGTATAATATTAATATAAATGCTGTATTATAATAATAATATAAATCCTGTATAATAATATGCATCCTGTATAATATTAATATAAATGCTGTATTATAATAATAATATAAATCCTGAATAATAATATGCATCCTGAATAATATTAATATAAATGCTGTATTATAATAATAATATAAATCCTGTATAATAATATGCATCCTGTATAATATTAATATAAATGCTGTATTATAATAATAATATAAATCCTGAATAATAATATGCATCCTGAATAATATTAATATAAATGCTGTATTATAATAATAATATAAATCCTGAATAATAATATGCATCCTGTATAATATTAATATAAATGCTGTATTATAATAATAATATAAATCCTGTATAATATGCATCCTGAATAATTATAATAATACGCATCCTGAGTAATAATAATACTATGATGCATCCTTCTAATCATATACGTCCTGTAATATAATAATATGCATCTGGTATAATATTAATATGAATTCTGTACAATAATATATCTTTTATAATAACTATACATCCTTAATTATAATATACATCCTGTATTAATAATCATAATATAATACATCCTGTATAATAATATATAGCATGTATTATAATAATAATAATATGCATCTTGAATAATGATAATAATCCTGTATAATAATAATCATCCTGTAATAATATAATCGTAAAAATCCTGTATAAATACAGTCAGGTCCATAAATATTGGGACATGGACACAATTCTAACATTTTTGGCTCTATACACCACCACAATGGATTTGAAATGAAACGAACAAGATGTGCTTTAACTGCAGACTGTCAGCTTTAATTTGAGGGTATTTACATCCAAATCAGGTGAACGGTGTAGGAATTACAAAAGTTTGCATATGTGCCTCTCGCTTGTTAAGGGACCAAAAGTAATGGGACAATTGGCTTCTCAGCTGTTCCATGGCCAGGTGTGTGTTATTCCCTCATTATCCCAATTACAATGAGCAGATAAAAGGTCCAGAGTTCATTTCAAGTGTGCTATTTGCATTTGGAATCTGTTGCTGTCAACTCTCAAGATGAGATCCAAAGAGCTGTCACTATCAGTGAAGCCATCATTAGGCTGAAAAAACAAAACAAACCCATCAGAGAGATAGCAAAAACATTAGGCGTGGCCAAAACAACTGTTTGGAACATTCTTATAAAGAAGGAATGCACCGGTGAGCTCAGCAACACCAAAAGACCTGGAAGACCACGGAAAACAACTGTGGTGGATGAGTGAAGAATTCGGAGTTGCAAATTAAAGCTGACAGTCTGCAGTTAAAGCACATCTTGTTCGTTTCATTTCAAATCCATTGTGGTGGTTTATAGAGCCAAAAATGTTAGAATTGTGTCCATGTCCCAATATTTTTGGACCTGACTAATAATATTTTGCATCCTGAATAATAATGATATTATGAATCCTGTAGTATAATAATATATATCATGAACAATAATAATAATATATGTTTTGTCTTTTCTCGTTTTGTTCATTTCTTGTATATTTATTTCCAGGCCGGGAGTCGAAGCTCGGGGATCAGGTCACTGAAATCCTGAACAGCAAAAGCGAAGTCTTAGAGAAACTGAGCATCGTACAGAAACAGGTGAGGTCACAGGGGGCGGACTCATTTGATCTTAGTGGAGATTGCTATTGGCCTGACTAGCCAATAGTGAGGCGGATAGACCAGATTCCTAGCTAAAACCTGCATTGGTGTGATAGTTCTCCCTGAAGGCAAACACCTGGCAGCTCGCTGACCTTTATCACCACTGAGAAGGAGTTCATAATGACGATGAAGGGGGTCAAATTAACATTTGTTTTTTAATTGCAGTGATGAAAAAATTAGAAGGAGCGGGGTGGAAATGTTTTTTTCTTAAACAAACAAATTTCCAATAGTAAATGTGGTTTTTATGCAGATTATTAGATTCACTCCAAAATCGAATGTTAACAGCAAACAAAGTTTTGAATTCCTTTCAAACAACATTCACCTGGTTGTCAAATGTGTAAAGAATTTTCCATTGCAAATTTGCATCCCATTGACTTCAATGTAAAAACACCCCCTATTGACTTGGCAAAAACGCCTCTATTTAGGTTTTTTCTTAATTTTCTAAATATTTAATTTTCTGTCCAATTTTTGTGTGTTACTTTCAATAAAAGTTATTTTAAGTTACTGGATTGTATTTTGTGAATTCATATTCATTTAAATTCATGATATTAATTAAAAAGTCGAATATAATATTATTTTATTTATATATATATATATATATATATATATAAAACGGGTGGACTGACAACTCCTGGGGCCCCCAGGCAATAGGGGATCATGGGGCCCGTGTCCTCGCCCACACTCAAACCACACCCAAAAAAGCCTATGAAAGGTACCACGGGCTTCTCATGGGGCCCCCTACTGAGCCCGGGTCCCCTGAGTTCCCAAATGGTCAGTCCGCCCCTGATTATTTTTATATATATAATTATTATTTTTTTTTTTTTTATAAACTGTCCATTTCAGTTTCGTTTTTGGTTTTCGTCCAAGAGCATCCTGAATTTTCGGTCCAGAATTTTCATTTTGGCGCACCACTCTCCATCTTGGTGCACCAGTGAGCACTGGAGGGGCAGAGCACAGAGCCGGTGACTGATAGTCACCGCTCTCTGCTCAGAGCGGACCAGAGAGCTGAGCGATCAGCAGTCACATGATCACTCAGTTCTTGGGCTTGGAGGCAGCAGGGGGAGGTGAGTATAGATGTGTTTTTTTGATTACCCGTCACTTCTCCTTTAGGAGACAGCAGTAAGCACATGACTAATGCTGTGTATATTTCCTCTTCCTCCCTCAGTACGATGAGGTCCAGCAGACCCTGCAGGAGTCCGGACATCACAAGTTACTGGAGGAGATCACCGAGCAGAAAGTAAGAAAAAGAGGAAGCTTGTAGTTTTTTTGTGATGTTTCTCAATGCAGTACCAGGAGGGCGGGCACATCCATTGCACAGGCTGTGTCTGCTCAGTCCCCCCAGGGATAAAGGCAGCCCATCCATGAGTGTTTTTTTTTTTTTAACTTCCACCAGCAGGTCGAATAACTCGATTCCCCAACACATCCACACCCCAAAGCCAACCCTAACCTGTAACTATACTACCGTTGCCTGCCAATATTCTGCCCTGCCGGCAGCGACCCCTGTCCTCGGCCCTGGCGGCAGCGACCCCTGTCCTCGGCCCTGGCGGCAGCGACCCCTGTCCTCGGCCCTGGCGGCAGCGACCCCTGTCCTCGGCCCTGGCGGCAGCGACCCCTGTCCTCGGCCCTGGCGGCAGCGACCCCTGTCCTCGGCCCTGGCGGCAGCGACCCCTGTCCTCGGCCCTGGCGGCAGCGACCCCTGTCTTCTGGCCCCTGACTTTTTTTTTTTTCCACTGCACCCCAAAGGAGTCAATCACAAGATCAATTCCTCTTGAATAAAAACAGCTGTAGGTTAGTAGAAATTCGACCACTAAACCGGCCAAATTTCGATCCATTTATGGCCAGCTTTAGGGGTTATATGAAGGTCACTTGGGTTCAGAGACCCCCAAAGTGTCATCTAGATCCGATCAAAGCTCACTTCAGTCTTGTTGTTCGACGTGCCCACAGAGACCTGCGACATGCCTGTGCATTTGCGATCAGGAGTTTCAAGATTGCGGCATGGAGGGGGAGTGGTGCAATTTTTTTTCTGGGTCAAAAAAAGTCCAAAAATGCCGGTTTGCATGGTTTTTCAGCGTTAGAGCGTTTTTTACAGCTAAAAAACTCCTCCAGAAACCCACTAATTCTGTTTTTTTTCCAGCCAAAAAACATTGATTCCAGTCTATGTGTGTATGGACACATAGGATAACATGCTGGGGGGTTTACTGGCTGTAGAAAAAAAGTCAAACGCTAAAATCAGGCGCTGTAAAAACGTCCCGTGTGCAGGAGGACTAATACGGAGTCATGTCAGAGCTTACTGACCTTCAAAGAGGGGAAATTGTTGGTGCCGGTTAGCTGGCGCCTATGCGACTGAAGTTGCCAATTTATTTGCCGTGTCGCGAGGTCCAGGGTCAAAGGTTATGGCGGTGTATACAGTCTCAGGGAAAACGTCTGATAAGCGCGTTCGTCATGGTCAATTGACCGAAAGAGTTAGAAGGACATTGTGCAGGATTGCGACCTGGAGTAAGAAAACATCTGCTGCAAAAATGAGTGCAGAACTCAATCTCAGTCTTCCAAAGTCGTGTCCACAAACACTGGGTGGAGCGAGCTCCATAAGCAGAACATTCTGGAGCAAGCTGCAATGGCCAAACCACTAGTGACCGATGTTAATGTTCAGAAGAGGAGAGAGTGCTGCAACACCCACAAATGGTGGACTTGCGATCAATGGAAGACTGTCATGGTCCGATGACTCAAGCTGCCTACTGTTGCTCACCATCGTCGTGTGGCCAACGCCGTCCCAAGCTTACCACCAGGCCAACGGTAAAGCATGATGACGGTGCAGTCATGGTTTGGGCAGCCATATCTTGGTGTTCTGCAGGCTCCATCATCTTGAAAGGTGGAGTCACTGCCAAGGTCTATTAGCTGACCATGTGCTCCCCCCCCCCATGGTGCAGACATTGTTTTTCCCAAAGACCGCGCCATTTGCCAATTCACACAGCTGATGTTCTCAAATCGTGGTTTGACGATCATGCAGACATAATCTTGTACCTTCCCTGGGTGCTGCAATCGCCGGACCTCAATATCATAGCGCCACTATTGGTCAATTTTGGAAAACAGGGTTCGGACTTGTTTTCCGTCTCCGGTATCTCTGCGAGAACTGGAACGATTTTTGCATGAAGAGTGGTATCAGGTTCCATTATCCACCATCCAAGACTTATATTTTCCAATTCCCAGGAGATTTCAGGCCGTCATGGTTGCCAAAGGCGGTCTAACACCATATTGGGTAACTATTTTGATCTTTTACCCGGTGCTTCCATGAATTTTTCAACCTCTGTAGAACACCCACGGCTTTTTTTTTTTAGCGGGAACGTGAATGTATGTAATGCCAAGGGGTGGTGGGGTGTTTTGGAAGGACTATTGATGCTGGCTGCTGGGGGATCACTGGGGGGATCTATTTTTGTGTGGCAGTCTATTGTTGCTGGAGAGGTCTATTGTTGCTGGTGGGGGATCTATTGTTGCTGAAAGGGTTCTACTGTTGAGGGAATGCTTCATTGTTGCTGGCTTCTAAAGAGCCTATTGATGTTGGCTGCTGGGGTGGTATTTTGTTGTGGAGGTCCATTGTTGCTGGTGCAATATATTGTTGCTGGGGGGGGGTTTCTTGTTGTTTGTTTATTCCAGGTACTTATATAGCGCCATCAATTTACGTAGCGCTTTACATGTGTGTGTATATACATATTACAATATTCACATCAGTCCCTAACCATCAAGTGGCGCACAATCTAAGGTCCCTAACTCACATTCATATATACACATTCTAGGGCCAATTTAGACAGGAGCCAATTAACCTACCAGCAAGTCTTTGGAGTGTGGGAGATACCCAGAGGAAACCCACACAGGCACAGGGAGAACATGCAAACTCCAGGCAGGTGGTGCCATGGTTGGGATTTGAACCAATGACCCTAGTACTGCATGGCGGAAGTGCTAACCATTTAGCCACTGTGCTGCCCTTAACAAGTGAATCATTAAAAAATCCCATACAAATTACTTAGCAACAGAAAATAATACTTGGCTCTGCATTCTCTAAAAGGAGCGGTACTGGGAGGTGGGTAGGAGGTGGAACCAAGAGACGGTGCTCAGAGGTGGGTAGGCGGTGGGACTAAGAGACGGTGCTCGGAGGTGGAATCAAGAGACGGTGCTCGGAAGTGGGTAGGAGGTGGAACCAAGAGACGGTGCTCGGAGGTGGAACCAAGAGACGGTGCTCGGAGGTGGGACCAAGAGACGGTGCTCGGAGGTGGGTAGGAGGCGGAGACCAAAAGTGACTCAAAAGGGGGAAGTTCCTGCACCTATTCTCTGAGAAAAGAAGCCGCAAGAACACCACATATAGAAACTCAACACCATTCCACAAATGAGCCAGCAATATCAGCTGATGGGAAAACTCAGCGGGAGTCCTCTGCTGAGCTGACCCGGGTCATGAGAAATTATAATCTTGTGAACAGGATAATATCAAAACAATAGTAATACAGTAAAAAGTGAGCAAATATCGCAAGTCAAGATAAGGCAGGCCATAGACCACAGGTGGAAGCTACGAAAATCGCTTGAATCCCCCATCGACCCAGTCAGTGGGGGGAATCCCTCCCCCAATGCTATTGTGTTCTGACGGTGGGGAACCTCCCCCTGCCGGCAGGATCCAATGATTAGTGTTGCCACCCGACAGGCTGGTTGTACAGTACATAAGCTGATAGATCTGTAAAGTGTAAATTGTAATGAAGATAAACCGAGGAGGACATGTTTGTAGTCTACATGGGTGAAGCAGCCTAGGGTGACATCGCTGCTCCTCCATAGATGAAGTAAGGTTAGTGTTCTCATCCTAGGACTGGATGATCACCTGATGAAGAGACGTAAATGCAGCCACCACAGTAACCTGCAATATATTACATTTTTGTTTAACTTTAGTTATCACCATTGTGCTGATGATTTTAGTAATGGGTGTTTTTATTTATTTAGGCTTTACAGGAAAAACTGCAGACAACTAACAGAGAATTGGAGGAAAATATTGCCAGATTTGAGCAGGATCTAGAGGAAGAGAAACAGCGGGGGTCAGAGCTGGACGATACGGTAACATCACTGAGAATGCAGCCTATCCATTCACTAGAGAGCGGTGACATCAGTGAGAATGCAGAATATCCATTCACTAGAGAGCAGTGACATCACTGAGAATGCAGCCTATCCATTCAATAGTGAGTGGTGACATCACTGAGAATGCAGCCCATCCATTCACTAGAAAGCGGTGACATCACTGAGAATGCAGCCTATCCATCCACTAGAGAGCGGTGACATCACTGAGAATGCAGCCCATCCATTCACTAGAGAGCGGTGACATCACTGAGAATGCAGCCTATCCATTCACTAGAGAGCGGTGACATCACTGAGAATGCAGCCCATCCATTCACTAGAGAGCGGTGACATCACTGAGAATGCAGCCTATCCATTCACTAGAGAGTGGTGACATCAGTGAGAATGCAGAATATCCATTCACTAGAGAGCAGTGACATCACTGAGAATGCAGCCCATCCATTCACTAGAGAGCGGTGACATCACAGAGAATGCAGCCTATCCATTCAATAGTGAACGGTGACATCACTGAGAATGCAGCCTATCCATTCACTAGAGAGCGGTGACATCACTGAGAATGCAGCCTATCCATTCACATGAGAGCGGTGACATCACTGAGAATGCAGCATATCCATTCACTAGAGAGCGGTGACATCACTGAGAATGCAGCCTATCCATTCACTAGAGAGCGGTGACATCACTGAGAATGCAGCCTATCCATTCACTAGAGAGCGGTGACATCACTGAGAATGCAGCCTATCCATTCACTAGAGAGCGGTGACATCACTGAGAATGCAGCCTATCCATTCACTAGAGAGCGGTGACATCACTGAGAATGCAGCCCATCCATTCACTAGAGAGCGGTGACGTCACTGAGAATGCAGCCCATCCATTCACTAGAGAACGGTGATATCACCGAGAATGCAGCCTATCCATTCACTAGAGAGCGGTGACATCACTGAGAATGCAGCCTATCCGTTCACTAGAGCGCAGTGACATCACCGAGAATGCAGCCTATCCGTTCATTAGAGAGCGGTGACATCACTGAGAATTGGGAACATGGTCTGTCTTTTTGTCGGAACGTAAAAGAAAACCAACAAAAAAATTAACAAATCTGACAAACGTGTTTTTCAGCTTTCTGAACTGAATGAGAAAATCAAAGCTTTGGAAGATGGCTTCAAAAACGAAAAGTCTTTGAAAGAAGAGGTATGTTGGGTTGGAGGCAGTTTTTTGTTTTAGATGGGATATTCCGTGGTGTCCCGTTTCTGCCTACAGCATTCATATTCTGGACTCTGTCACATGACCTCGCTTTGTTGTACAGATCCGCACAACTCAAAAAGTGTTTGAAATCACCAAAGGGCGGCTGGAGTCATCGGTGCGCGATGCAGTGGAAGAGCAGGCTCACCTCCAGGAGAGCATTAAACAGGTGAGATCCCTGAGAAACAAAGAGGAATTGTTTGCTGCTACAATACCTACATTGTAATTTTGGAAGAAAAACATTAACCGACTTTGGAGATACCTGGGCAGTGACACTCAATGTTAGAGTGAAAGAACATAGAATGATTTATTGTCAAGCGTATGCAAACCTTTAACATTTCCTGCAAACAATTCTCAATTGCTTTCTAAGCTGCCAAATGTGTCCTTCTGTATTGTTTCCCCCTTCATGTTTCATTCTTTCAAGGCTAACCACGTGTGGGTCCGGTAGTGGGAGCAGACGGTGGGTCCGGTAGTGGGAGCAGGCGGTGGGTCCGGTAGTGGGAGCAGGCGGTGGGTCCGGTAGTGGGAGCAGGCGGTGGGTCCGGTAGTGGGAGCAGGCGGTGGGTCCGGTAGTGGGAGCAGGCGGTGGGTCCGGTAGTGGGAGCAGGCGGTGGGTCCGGTAGTGGGAGCAGGCGGTGGGTCCTGTAGTGGCAGTAGGTCTTGTATTGGGAGCAGGCAGTGGGTCCCGTAGTGGCAGTAGGTCTTGTAGTGGGAGCAGGCAGTGGGTCCCGTAGTGGCAGTAGGTCTTGTAGTGGGAGCAGGCAGTGGGTCCCGTAGTGGGAGCAGGCAGTGGGTCCTGTAGTGGCAGTAGGTCTTGTAGTGGGAGCAGGCAGTGGGTCCTGTAGTGGCAGTAGGTCTTGTAGTGGGAGCAGGCAGTGGGTCCCGTAGTGGGAGCAGGCAGTGGGAGCAGGCAGTGGGTCCTGTAGTGGCAGTAGGTCTTGTAGTGGGAGCAGGCAGTGGGTCCCGTAGTGGCAGTGGGTCCCGTAGCGGGAGCAGGCAGTGGGTCCCGTAGCGGGAGCAGGCAGTGGGTCCCGTAGTGGCAGTGGGTCCCGTAGCGGGAGCAGGCAGTGGGTCCCGTAGCGGGAGCAGGCAGTGGGTCCCGTAGCGGGAGCAGGCAGTGGGTCCCGTAGCGGGAGCAGGCAGTGGGTCCCGTAGCGGGAGCAGGCAGTGGGTCCCGTAGCGGGAGCAGGCAGTGGGTCCCGTAGCGGGAGCAGGCAGTGGGTCCCGTAGTGGCAGTGGGTCCCGTAGCGGGAGCAGGCAGTGGGTCCCGTAGTGGCAGTGGGTCCCGTAGCGGGAGCAGGCAGTGGGTCCCGTAGTGGCAGTAGGTCTTGTAGCGGGAGCAGGCAGTGGGTCCCGTAGTGGCAGTAGGTCTTGTAGCGGGAGCAGGCAGTGGGTCCCGTAGTAGGAGCAACAGTGGGTCCTGTAGTGGCAGTGGGTCCCGTAGTGGCAGTGGGTCCCGTAGTGGCAGTGGGTCCCGTAGTGGGAGCAGGCAGTGGGTCCCGTAGTGGGAGCAGGCAGTGGGTCCCGTAGTGGGAGCAGGCAGTGGGTCCCGTAGTGGGAGCAGGCAGTGGGTCCCGTAGTGGGAGCAGGCAGTGGGACCCGTAGTGGGAGCAGGCAGTGGGACCCGTAGCGGGAGCAGGCAGTGGGACCCGTAGCGGGAGCAGGCAGTGGGTCCTGTAGTGGCAGTGGGTCCCGGAGCTGGCAGTGGGTCCCGTAGCGGGTAGGGCAGTGGGTCCCGTAGTGCTGCAAATCTGCTACGTTTGGATGGGTGTCACTGGAAGTAGCACAGGTTGTCTGGTATGTTTATTGAACCTCGTGCTGCACATTATCAAACAAACTGCTGCCAGTTTTGGGACAGATCTGTTTGTTATGTTGGTTAAATATTGACAAGCTGACCCTGGGGGGGGGGGTACACAACCTGACAACATACCTGATGTTTGTCTTTTACTTTTGCAGTTGTCGAAAGAGGCAGAGGGCTGGGAGGAAAGGTTCAGCGAGCTCTCGGAGAACTCCAGGATGCTGAGCTCATCGGTGCAGGCCATGCAGGAAGACCTGAGCAACAGACAGGGCCAGGTCAAGGTCGGTATTGTGCCGCATCAGTATGTTTTTGTGTTTCTATGGTTTTGTGTTTCTATGTTTTTGTGTTTCTAATGTTTTCTGATCTCAGCATATAGTTTAAAACTAAAAATTTGGCCCCTAAATTTAAAAAACAAATGCCGCTATGTGAGCGTAAAAGTGAAAGGTTTTTTTTTTTTGTAACACCTTCCTGCCCGGCCTATAGCAGATTGGCGGCCGGGCGGGGCACTCGTCATTGTGACTGGGCGTCATATGACATCCGGTCAAACTGAACCGCGGAGCGCCGCGATCTGTCAACTTCAGTGGCGCTCTGGGAACTAGCATGGTGAGTGGGATTGCAAAACTTGCACAATACAGTTGCAAATAATTTGGCAGATTAAAAGATTCAATTACCGCATACATAGTTACATAGTTGGTCTGGCTGAAAAAAGACAAAAGTCCATCCAGGTCAATCATTAACAATAAATAAATAAAAAAAAAAAGTTATAATCCTACACCCACAGTTGATCCAGAGGAAGGCAAAGAAACCCAGCAAAGTACGATCCAATTTGCTCCTGCAGGGAAATAAAATTCCTTCCTGATCCCCCGAGAGGCAATCGGATATTCCCTGGATCATACATTGTTTCTCAATGCATTTTTAAGGGACAGTTTGTGACTTTCTAATGTAAGCGCACTTGTAACGCCATTGTCTTTATTCAATGCGATGTCTCTGCAGTGTCGTAGAATACCGATCGATCGCCCATCTGACCCGTTTTTCTCTCTTTCCTTCACAGTCTCTTATTGACAGTTTGCTGAAAATGAAGGATTGGAGCTCGGAGGTGGAAGAAATCAACAAAGATGAGGATGAGGATGGCGTGCTTGGCGGTATCAAGTGGGATTTTGAAAATGGGGAGCCTTTAGGTAATAAGCGTTGTTCCTGCCTCTCTGTTGTCCATTCTTCACCCCCAACCCTTCAAATACGACCCACGACCCACTTTTACTTGTTTCCCATTTGTTTTCTTAGTCAACCCTGTGTAAGCTCCATGTTGGATGGTGTCAGAGCTTACCCAGAGTTGAAGACGTCCTACTCCCGTAACAGTATTTGGGCTACACACTGGGAGAAGGTCATGAGCTCTCTCCATGGTCAGAAGCAATGAGTATCTTGCAAGAGCTTGGATAGTGTGTCTGGGGAAGTGCAGCTTTAAGAGGGGAGGAGGGGTGCTTTAAGAGATTGTTGCTGTACTCTGAATGGGCAAAAACTTCCAAAATGGAGCAAAGAGAAGCCTTATTATGGCTTAAATATGCCGTTGCGGGGCCCAGTGCCGCTCCCGTTGCGGGGCCCAGTGCCGCTCCCGTTGCGGGGCCCAGTGCCGCTCCCGTTGCGGGGCCCAGTGCCGCTCCCGTTGCGGGGCCCAGTGCCGCTCCCGTTGCGGGGCCCAGTGCCGCTCCCGTTGCGGGGCCCAGTGCCGCTCCCGTTGCGGGGCCCAGTGCCGCTCCCGTTGCGGCGCCCACAGCCGTTCGCGTTGCGGCACCCACAGCCGTTCGCGTTGCGGCACCCACAGCCGTTCGCGTTGCGGCACCCACAGCCGTTCGCGTTGCGGCACCCACAGCCGTTCGCGTTGCGGCACCCACAGCCGTTCGCGTTGCGGCACCCACCGCCGTTCGCGTTGCGGCACCCACCGCCGTTCGCGTTGCGGCACCCACCGCCGTTCGCGTTGCGGCACCCACCGCCGTTCGCGTTGCGGCACCCACCGCCGTTCGCGTTGCGGCACCCACCGCCGTTCCCGTCCTAGGACCTTTCATAGCCTTGATAAAAAGAAAGCTTTTTAGCAGATTGCTACTTTTTACTTCTCTGATGAAATAGCTGTTTGTTTCCCCATGTCCTGTGCAGAATGACTCTGAATGGGAGGGTCTGGTTCAACATAATCACCTGGGGCACTCAGTGTTCTGATGAAAAAAGCTGCAGGGTCTGCATCCTTGTTTAGAAGTATATAACCCTTTGAGAGTTTCTCACCAAAGTGGAAATTCCTGTTGCAGGGGATGCCTAAAATCTGACTTGCAGATCTTAATACAGATTTCAGGGAAAATGCAGTGAGTCAATCACACAAGCAGGAAATTATATTTTTAGAGGTGTTCTCTACACCAGTGCTGTACAGAACGCCTCTAGGTTGCCATATTGCTTTGCATTTTGCAAAAAAAAAAAAAACTACAGTGGCAGCAGATTGAAAAGGAAAGGTCATTTTTATTAAAATTAAATTACATTGCTTGTGTAGAAATTGTATATGTGTGTTTTTTTTTTTTTTTGCTTTTTTTTTGCTATTTTTCCATAAAAGTGAAGTTACCCTTTTTTTTTTTTTTTTTCCATAAGTGAAGTTGCCCTTTTTTTTTCTTTTTTTTTTTTTTTTCTCTCTTTATTGACTTCTATGAGTGGAGAATAATTGGAGTTGCCCTTAAAGAACACTTTGTTTTCTTCCTTTCAGGAGATCCTCAAAAACAAACTATAAAGAAGCTAATCTTTGCTGCAAAGGTAAGATTTATAGCATTACATTCAGAATCTTTTTTGAATTTGTATGTTTTTAACATGGCGGGGGGGGGGGTCAATTTAGACGGGTAAAAAAAAAAAATATATCAACCTTTCAACCAGATGACAGTATTTTTGTGCTCCTTTAGCTGAATGCATCCCTGAGGAGCGTTGAATCGGAGAAGAAGCAACTTTATGAGAACCTCTCGGATGAACTGAAGGCCAAAGAGCATTTTTCAGGTAAAAAAAAAAAAAAAATTATTATTATACAGGATTTATATGGTGCCAACAGTTTGCTCAGCGCTTTACAAATGAATTAAATGACGTTTTTATTTTGTTTTGCTCAGGTGCAGTGTAGTTCCACTCTAAAGTGTATTTTCTTTCCCCAAAAAAATTTGCATTTGAAAAACCTATGTGTAAAAAATCATGTGATATAAACGATTGCAAAACCCACCATTTTATTTTCTAGGGCCTCTGCCTTTAAAAAAATTAAATTTAAAAAAAAAAAAAAAAAAAAAAAAAATATATATATATATATATATATATATATATATATATATATATATATATATATAATCTTTTTTATATGTTTGGGGGTTGTAAGTAATTTTCTAGCAAAAGAATGATGATTTTTAACGTGTATGTGAGAAATGTCTCAGGATTGGGCGGGGGGGGGGGGGTTCAAGTGGTTCCAGTGACACTAAAAACAGCGAGGAATTGTTTCATGGGGAAAAAAAAAAAAAGATTACAGAGCCGTCAATCAAAGAACGCCCGCCTCCTTATACTTTGATAATTTCAGACTATTTGTAGGTTTTTAAATACAAGTAAGGGAAGTACCTGAATTTGACTTGGTATCAGTCTCCTACAGTCCCTGTACAGCAGAGCTCAGACTGAGCTGGGGGGGGAGCAGAACACATACCCAAACAGTTGTGCTGATAAGAGTAGAGCGCAGAGTCGCATACGTTGATGAGCCCATCAAACTGCTGCTTCATCTACTACTGTCCAGTCACAGGCTGGGGGAGGGGCCTGTAAGTGTTACTTTACTGCAGCCCAGGAAAATCAGGTCTCTTGTTGTGCCAGACAGGGCATTGTTGTGTAAATCTCAGGACTGGATGGACAAATACAAATCCTTTGGCAGGTTAAGGGACTCCTTTTCTATGTAGCTAATCTGTGTATTTAGCTCTTTTGGTTTTGTTGGGCTTTCCTAAACTGTAAGTTGTAGCACCTCGAGGCACGATCATTTCCCATCCCGGTGAATTTCTGCTTTTCAGAATGTATCACCAATCTGCAGAACACAAACCAGTCTCTCGCTCTGGAGAAGAAGCAGCTGGAGGAGGAGGTGGAGAAGATGAAGCAGAAGATGAGCGTCATGATGGAGGTGTACCAGGAAAACGAGAGAAAACTGCACAGGTGGGGACTTCTCCTTTTTAAAACTAAAAATTCAGATTGAACCCTTTCATACTGATATACATCTTTGCATATTGCCAGCAAACTTTGGTATAAAAACCGGGATTCTTGGTTGACATATATTGCATTACTTGTTTGAGCTGGTCAGCTTTATCAGAAGTGATCCCTCGCTGGCCAGTCCCTACTCTACTCTGCAAAATGCACTTGCTTATAGCATACTTTAGTGCACATATACCAGCAAATGAACTAAGCTTCCTGCACCGCATTAAGCAGATAGACCTGTTTTTAGGTTTGTCTGCACTACCCATGCCAGTTGCTATATCAGAGTAAAATAGAAATTGGCGCAGGGTCTGCCCCTAATTTAGAGAGGGAATGCGTCAGTTTTCCCATATAGAAAACTGCCACAGGTCCTGACTTGCAGATGGCTCACATCCCTCTCTCTGCACATGCATCGAACACGCTATACGAGCAGAGCCTGCTGGGTTAACAATTCTCCTCCTCCGTCCTGTTCTGAGCTGAGCAGGGTCAGGGACGGGCAGATAGATTGGAGCATGCAGCTCCAGCTCTAGTGTTTTCGGTACTGTGACTGTCACAGATAACGCATAGAATAGGGAATTGAACGCTCCTAATTACCAAAGGGGCCTACACCCCCCCTCCCCTTTTGTTAAGTAGCACAATCTGCTCCATTTTTGTGTTTAGAAGAGTGGTGCAAGCATTATGGTACTTGCCTGACTGCATTGTGCCAAGTGTAAAGTTTGGTGGAGGGGGGACTATGGTGTGGGGGTGTTTTTCAGGGGTCGGGCTTGACCCCCTAGTTGCAGTGAAGGTAACTCTTAAGGTGTCAGAATACCAAGACATTTTGGACAATTTCATGCTCCCAACTTTGTGGGAAGAGTATGGGGATGGCCCCTTCCTGCTCCAACATGACTGCGCACCAGTGCACAAAGCAAGGTCCATAAAAGACATGGATGAGCCAGTTTGAGGTGGAGGAAGTTGACTGTCCTGCACAGAGTCCTGACCTCAACCACATAGAACACCTTTGGGATGAATTAGAGTGGAGACTGCGAGCCAGGCCTCCTCCCCCGACATCAGTGCCTGACCTGACAAATGTGCTTCTGGAAGAATGGTCCAACCTTCCCATAGACACCCTCCTAAACCTTGTGGACGGCCTTCCCAGAAGAGTTGAAGCTGTTATAGCTGCAAAGGGCGGGGCCAACTCAATATTGAACCCTACGGACTAAGACTGGGGGGCCATTAAAGGTCATGTGTGTGGGAAGGCCGGCGGCCCAATATTGAACCCTACGGACTAAGACTGGGGGACCATTAAAGTTCATGTACGAGGAAAGGCCGGCGGCCCAATACTTTTGGCAATATAATGTATCTCTTCCATTTCTTTATAAAACTGACCCTTATTAGGCATTTGTGACCAAATCACATTATTATTATTAATTACTTTGCAGTGAATACAAACTCCACCTCATGTGACCTTCTGGCCTAGCAAAGTCATCATGGCCTCTGGCTAGCAGGAGCATTGTGGGTGTGTAGTCATTGGGGCCTTTTTTTTAATTTTTATTTTTTTTTTAATTGTAATCTCACAGTACAGGACTCAGAGGTGATTTTCATAGATCCGGGGTTGTAGGCTAACAGGTGATTAGACACTGGCAAAGCATTTGGACACTCCCCCTTAGGCACCTTCCCTGTAATCCTATCCCAGTCCACAAGACCCCATTTTTTTTGCTAGTGTCTTGTAGATGGTGGACCTCTTCTCCCTCGAAGAGACGTTCCTCTTCTTAACTAGCAATAAGAGGAGATGGAGACAATCAAAGCCACCATTAAAAATCCTGGAGCTCCGTACAGTCTACCTGACAGGGCCCCACCTGGTCCCACAGCTGCCTAGCAGTCCTTGCTTGGGGCGTGCATCAATCCCTCTGGGCGACCTACCTCTGCAGCGTCCTGCAAATACTAAAACTTCTGCAGTTCCCGGGAAAAATCTCACCCCATAATGCACACCGATGATTGAGCTGCACCAATCCAAGTTAAGCATAGGAACATTTCCTTAACCACCTCCCGTCCGGCCCATGTACATAAACGGCCGTACGGTGGCAGTGCAGGGGCGGGTGGCCATTAATAAACAGCCTCCCCGCCCCCTGCTTCAGTGCGCTCCCTGGGAGCGCGCAGCATCGCAATCCGGTGTCCGCTGTGTCATCCAGCCACAGTGGAACACCGATCGTCGGACGGGACCTCTGTACGAGGTCCTGATCATGTGATCACTGATTGGCCAATCAGTGATCACATGCAGAGTAGTAAGCAATGATGTCACTTGTGACATCATTGCTTACTACTTGTGAAATCTGTGAATGATCACAGAGGTCACATGGTACAGGGTCATTCACAACAGCCTTGTACCATGTGACAAGCTGTGACCAATCACAGCTCACACAGTAGTTGTCAATGGCTGCAAGAATGCAGCCAGAGAGAAGGAGAAATGATTGCTTTTACACCCATACAGGCTGTAAAAGCAATCAGTGTAAAAAAAAAAAAATCTTCATCACCCCCCACAAGTAGTACAGTGTCACCATGGTGACGCTGTACTGCTAGGGTGACAGTATGTAAAAAAAAAAAAAGCATAAATAATATAAAAAAAGTAAAAAAAGTTTAAAAATTATAATTTTTGGTTATAAACTTATAAATTTGGATTATTTTTTTTTTTACTAAAAAGATAACGGAATAAATTTTGGCCAAGATTTATGACGGAATACTATTTAGTTGCAAAATTTTATAAGAAAAACACTTTTTTTCCAAATTTTTGGACATTTTCATTTACATAGCAAAAAAAATAAAAATCCCAGCGGTGAATAAATACCACCAAAATAAATAAAGCTTTATCGGTCTCAAAAAAATGCTAAAAATTCATATGGTGTTGCATGACCGCGCAATTGTCATTCAAAGTGTGATAGGGCTGAAAGCTGAAAATTGGCCTGGACTGGAAGGGGGTGAAAGTGTCCGGGACTGGAAGGGGGGGAAAGCGTCCGGACTGGAAGGGGGTGAAAGCATCCGGACTGGAAGGGGGTGGAAGCATCCGGACTGGAAGGGGGTGGAAGCGTCCGGACTGGAAGGGGGTGGAAGCGTCCGGACTGGAAGGGGGTGGAAGCGTCCGGACTGGAAGGGGGTGGAAGCGTCCGGACTGGAAGGGGGTGGAAGCGTCCGGACTGGAAGGGGGTGGAAGCGTCCGGACTGGAAGGGGGTGGAAGCGTCCGGACTGGAAGGGGGTGGAAGCGTCCGGACTGGAAGGGGGTGGAAGCGTCCGGACTGGAAGGGGGTGGAAGCGTCCGGACTGGAAGGGGGTGTAAAAGTGTCCGGACTGGAAGGGGGTGGAAGCGTCCGGACTGGAAGGGGGTGGAAGCGTCCGGACTGGAAGGGGGTGAAAGCGTCCGGACTGGAAGGGGGTGGAAGCGTCCGGACTGGAAGGGGGTGGAAGCGTCCGGACTGGAAGGGGGTGGAAGCGTCCGGACTGGAAGGGGGTGGAAGCGTCCGGACTGGAAGGGGGTGGAAGCGTCCGGACTGGAAGGGGGTGTAAAAGTGTCCGGACTGGAAGTGGTTAAGCGTGAAGAGGTCCACCATCCTACAGGACACGAGCAAAAAACTAAGATCCAAAGACTCAAACCAGACCCAGTGAGGGCGTGTCCAAATGCTTTGTCAGTGTCCAATCACTTGAAGGTAATAGCCGGGTCTATGAATCCAATGGGATGCTTCACAAAATGCACCTCCCTCCCTCTCTTCCACTGCCAGTTGATCTTGGAGAAAGGTGGTGGGATGCTCAAAGTGGGGGCATGCAGAGGGGGAGATTTAGGGGTTCAGGTCCCCCTGCTGACCTGATGGGGCCTGGCACAGAAATACTCCCTGTATTCCCTATCGGCAGCCCTGGGGATGATCATTATTCAATCTTCAATGTCTTTAGACGAGACCCCCAAGTGTGGCTCCCGCAGACTCATTCTGCATAGAAGTTATGGTAAATGAAATGGTCGAGCTTTGGCTCCACCACTCAATGCCGACGTGTGGATTGGGGGTGTTCGTTATGTAGGAAGTTTGGGGGGAAAAAAAAAAGCCATAAGACTTTCTGTCCGTCTTGATTTTAGGAAGCTGACCGTACAGGAGAAGGAGCGGCTACAGAAAGAGGCCAAGCTCAGCAAAGCCGATGAGAAAGTGTGCATGGCGGCCACCGAGCTCGTTACCGTCAAGTAAGCCTTGGCATTGTGTCCGGTGAATTGTCGCCCCCCCCTCCCCCGCCGGGCCTTCACCGCTCACCCTGTCTCTCTTACTTTCCAGGACACGACTGACTGAACTGGAAGAGGAAACTGAGCGGACTGTCGCCTCCTACCAGACGCAGGTCAGGATTTTGTAGATTTGATACTTTATATAAAAAAAATGCTGCAGGGCAAGTCAATCACATCATCCGAGGAGGGACTTCAGGTCCAACTTTTCTGTAATGGTCACATGATATGGACACTGTATAAGGAGGAGTACAGCAAACCTCCGCAGTCAGCTTCTGAGCCAGAAAATAAGAACATATGTTACACATGACCCCAGTCATTAGACATACTGTATATAATTCTGAAAAAATAACATTCCTACCCCCTGACACCAATGAGGGGGCACTATTCCTCCCACTGATACCAATGATGGGGCACTATTCCTCCCACTGATACCAATGATGGGGCACTATTCCTCCCACTGATACCAATGATGGGGCACTATTCCTCCCACTGATACCAATGATGGGGCACTATTCCTCCCACTGATACCAATGATGGGGCACTATTCCTTCCACTGACACCAATGATGGGGCACTATTCCTCCCACTGATACCAATGATGGGGCACTATTCCTCCCCCTGACACCAATGATGAGGCATTATTCCTTCCACTGACACCAATGATGGGGCACTATTCCTTCCACTGACACCAATGATGGGGCACTATTCCTCCCACTGATACCAATGATGGGGCACTATTCCTCCCACTGATACCAATGATGGGGCACTATTCCTCCCACTGATACCAATGATGGGGCACTATTCCTCCCACTGATACCAATGATGGGGCACTATTCCTCCCCCTGACACCAATGATGAGGCATTATTCCTTCCACTGACACCAATGATGGGGCACTATTCCTTCCACTGATACCAATGATGGGGCACTATTCCTCCCACTGATACCAATGATGGGGCACTATTCCTCCCACTGACTCCAATGATGGGACACTATTCCTCCCACTGACACCAATGATGGGGCACTATTCCTCCCACTGACACCAACGATGGGGCACTATTCCTCCCACTGATACCAACGATGGGGCACTATTCCTCCCACTGATACCAACGATGGGGCACTATTCCTCCCACTGATACCAACGATGGGGCACTATTCCTCCCACTGATATCAAAGATGGGGCACTATTCCTCCCACTGACACCAACGATGGGGCACTATTCCTCCCACTGACACCAACGATGGGGCACTATTCCTCCCACTGACACCAACGATGGGGCACTATTCCTCCCACTGACACCAACGATGGGGCACTATTCCTCCCACTGACACCAACGATGGGGCACTATTCCTCCCACTGACACCAACGATGGGGCACTATTCCTCCCACTGACACCAACGATGGGGCACTATTCCTCCCACTGACACCAACGATGGGGCACTATTCCTCCCACTGACACCAACGATGGGGCACTATTCCTCCCACTGACACCAACGATGGGGCACTATTCCTCCCACTGACACCAACGATGGGGCACTATTCCTCCCACTGACACCAACGATGGGGCACTATTCCTCCCACTGACACCAACGATGGGGCACTATTCCTCCCACTGACACCAACGATGGGGCACTATTCCTCCCACTGACACCAACGATGGGGCACTATTCCTCCCACTGACACCAACGATGGAGCACTATTCCTCCCACTGACACCAACGATGGGGCACTGTTTTTCCCGGTAATACCAATTATGGGACACGATTCCTTCCACTGACACCAATGATGGGGCAGTGTTTCTCCCACTGATACCTATGTTGGGGCAATATTTTTCCCAGTAATACCAATGATGGGGCACTTTTGCTGACCACCAAGCTTCAGGCATTGTTTTATGCCCACTAACGACAGGATTTTTCTCACTGGCCACAGTCTATCCCAACTGGTCCTTTCTTTAGAAAGTTTTGAAACCTTTGCTTTGTGTCCGATCGCTGTACTAACCTCCCTACCATCATCATTGTGCTCTCCTAAAATCTCCATATCCATTTTTCTTTTCAGGTCACATCATATGAAAAGAAAGCTCATGATAACTGGGTGAGTGTGTTTTTTTTTTTTTTTTCATTCCATTTGTCACAGAATATAATCTGTTATAATTATTATTACTTTCTTGTTCTCTGGGGGACACAGGAAGTTTTTAACCCTCAGGTTATACTGCCACCTACAGGAGAAGTGGACACTGAAATAAAAAACCTGTAGGCCAGTCCAGGATTACCCCTCCTACTACCAGCATGCCCCAGCTGATTTCTAGTGTCCTAGGAGGAGGAATGTCTGCTGCTCGGGTTCTGAAGGTCTGGTGATTCCTACGATGCTCAAAGCAAAGGAAGTCATCTTCCTGCAAGTTCCATCATCTGCTGTGGAAGGGATACTTCCACCACATGGAGTTTCTCTGTGGGACTTATCTTCTCCTTCCTGTACTTGGTCCGGCCCAGAGTTTGACTCTCTGCTACATTAAGGGTCAGGTCTCTGCCCTCTCTTTTCTGTTTGAGGTTGTTGGCCTCCTTGATTAGGACCTTTGTATATGGGATTTTCCATGTAGGTTCCCTCGTTTGTTCCTCTACAACTCATGACCTGAATCTGGTTCTTTCTGCATTTCAAAAGTAGGCTTTTGAACCAATTGGAGATGTTCTCCTCTATACTCACAAGGTAGGTATTCTTTGTAGCCATCTCTTCTCCAAGGCGGGTGTCTGAATTGTTGGTCTTCTCTTTCAAGGAACCCTTTCTGGTTTTGCATGGAGACAAGGTGGTGTCAATGCCCGGGACTTCCTTTTATAGCCTAAGAGGATTGTCTTCTTGTTACCTAAAACTGGATATTCTTCATGGACATGTTCTCGTGCCGCTCTGTTCAGCTTCAGTTCTCCAAAAGAAATTTTTCTTCCATCGGTTTTAGTTCAGGCTGTGAAATTTACTCTCAGCCACTGAATCTATCATAAAGACTGAAAGACTAGATGAAACCTGAAAGGGTGCACCACCTGGATCCTGGATGGAACCTATAAGGGTGCACCAGCTTTTCGTTCCACCCTCCATAGTGGCTTAGATGGACCACCAAGGTTCCACCATTCCTGTCAAGGCATGCTCTACTAGATCTGTGAGGGCCTCTTGGGCTTTTCAGCATCCAGTAACTGTTTCCCAGATTTGTAAGGCTGTCGGCTGTTTTTCTGTTTGCATGTTCTCTAAGGGCTTGTTAACACTTGTGGTTGACCCGTGGTCTCCTTGATTAGGATCTTTTGTATATGGGATCTTCTATGTAGGTTCCCTCGTTTGTTCCCCTACAACTCCATGGGACCTGAATCTGGTTCTTTCTGCATTTCAAAAGTAGGCTTTTGAACCAATTGGAGATGTTCTCCTCTATACTCACAAGGTAGGTATTCTTTGTAGCCATCTCTTCTCCAAGGCGGGTGTCTGAATTGTTTGTCTTCTCTTTCAAGGAACCCTTTCTGGTTTTGCATAGAGACAAGGAGGTGTCAATGCACGGGACCTCCTTTATAGCCTAAAAGGAGTGTCTTCCTATTACCTAAAGCAGGATATTCTTCATGGACCTGTTCTCCTGCTGCTCTGTTCAGCTTCAGTTCTCCAAAAGAAGTTTTTCTTCCATCGGTTTTAGTTGAGGCTATGAGATTCTCTCTCAGCCACTGAATCTATCATAAAGACTGAAAGACTAGATGAAACCTGAAAGGGTGCACCACCTGGATCCTGGATGGAACCTATAAGGGTGCACCAGCTTTTCGTTCCACCATCCATAGGTGGCTTAGATGGACCACCAAGGTTCCACCATTCCTGTCAAGACATGCTCTACTAGATCTGTGAGGGCCTCTTGGGCTTTTCAGCATCCAGTAACTGTTTCCCAGATTTGTAAGGCTGCCGGCTGGTCTTCTGTTTGCATGTTCTCTAAGGGCTTGTTAACACTTGTGGTTGACCCGTGGTAAAAACAGGTGGCCGAGCTTTCGATATTTGTATTCACCATAAAACAATTTTTTGAGTCTATTGAGGGGCCCCATGCTGAATAGAGAAAAACAAACAGAGGGCGCACCAGCCTAGTGCATTACCTTTTAAAATATTAAATAATAAAAGTAGGTATTGTACTCACAAATGACAATACAGTCAAGGCACAACGTGAAAGTACAGCTCTGTCCAATCCGCACTACATGTCTGTCCGAAATGGGAATTCTGGACATCCAACATGCTCTTGGTACTACTATGTTGGTAGTAGGAGTGGATATCCTGGGCTGGACCACTTAGAATGGAGGCCAATGACATCACTGTGAATGCAGTCTATCCATTCACTACCAATGACATCACTGAGAATGCAGCCTATCCATTCACTACCAATGACATCCCTGAGAATGCAGCCTATCCATTCACTAGAGAGCGGTGACATCACTGAGAATGCAGCCTATCCAATCACTAGAGAGCAGTGACATCACCTAGAATGCAGCCTATCCGTTCACTAGAGAGCGGTGACATCACTGAGAATGCAGCCTATCCATTCACTAGAGAGCGGTGACATCACTGAGAATGCAGCCTATCCATTCACTAGAGAGAGGTGATGAGAATGCAGCCTATCCATTCGCTAGAGAGCGGTGACATCACTGAGAATGCAGCCTATCCATTCACTAGAGAGCGGTGACATCACTGAGAATGCAGCCTATCCATTCACTAGAGAGCGGTGACATCACTGAGAATGCAGCCTATCCATTCACTAGAGAGCGGTGACATCACTGAGAATGCAGCCTATCCATTCACTAGAGAGCGGTGACATCACTGAGAATGCAGCCTATCCATTCGCTAGAGAGCGGTGACATCACTGAGAATGCAGCCTATCCATTCGCCAGAGAGCGGTGACATCACTGAGAATGCAGCCTATCCATTCACTAGAGAGCGGTGACATCACTGAGAATGCAGCCTATCCATTCACTAGAGAGCGGTGACATCACTGAGAATGCAGCCTATCCATTCACTAGAGAGCGGTGACATCACTGAGAATGCAGCCTATCCATTCACTAGAGAGCGGTGACATCACTGAGAATGCAACCTATCCATTCACTAGAGAGCGGTGACATCACTGAGAATGCAGCCTATCCATTCACTAGAGAGCTGTGACATCACTGAGAATGCAGCCTATTCATTCACTAGAGAGCAGTGACATCACAGAGAATGCAGCCTATCCATTCACTAGAGAGCGATGACATCACTGAGAATGCAGCCTATCCATTCACTAGAGAGTGATGTCACTGCTGAGAATGCAGCCTATCCATTCACTAGAGAGCAGTGACATCACTGAGAATGCAGCCTATCCATTCACTAGAGAGCGGTGACATCACCGAGAATGCAGCCTATCCATTCAGTAGAGAGTGATGTCACTGCTGAGAATGCAGCCTATCCATTCACTAGAGAGCGGTGACATCACTGAGAATGCAGCCTATCCATTCACTAGAGAGCGGTGACATCACTGAGAATGCAGCCTATCCATTCACTAGAGAGCGGTGACATCACAGAGAATGTATTGTATTTCAGCTCATTGTATATTATTTTAATGCACTTTTCTGTTTCTTCTCAGCTCACTGCAAGAGCGGCAGAAAGATACTTGAGTGACGTGAAGAGGGAAACCTTACATCTCCGACAGAAGTGAGTAGTAGACATGAACAAGATTTACCTTCTGACACTCCCCCTCCTCCGCCCCCCCCAGAATTTCAGTGTATAGAAGCAGTGTTGTCAGACCAATAGAGGAAGTTAGGAGATTGCTGGATTTCTGGCAGGATCAACAGTTTTTTTTTTTTTTTAACCTCCGTACCTGCAGCATGTTTAAGACATCTAGAAATGTACTGGCATTGCATTTCCCTACTTTTTTTTTTTTTTTTTTTTTTTTTTTTTTTCTTTAATTTTTCTTTTTTTTTTCTTGCCCAGACGTACATATGAATTTATTTAAAACTAAAAATCTTTCTCATATATTTAGATTGTAGTCCCTAATGCTGCATTTCATCTTCTGCTGTAGATTAACAGAGGCGGAGTATAAACTGGAACTCCTGGAGAAGGACCCCTTTGCCCTGGATGTGATCCAAGCCATCGGGAGAGGTAATTGACGGTTCGGATGATGTCACAGCGGGGGTGGCGGCAATCTGCTTCCAATGATGTCACCCAGGGAGAGCGATCCTCGCTGACCACATTTATACCCAAGACCACAAAGAGATACAATCAGGAGTCTTCAAGCTGGCCATAGATGGATAGATTGTTGGCCGGCTCAGCAGGGACCACCCAAGATTCGATCCATCCATGAGCAAGCTGGTTGTACTGAAGTTGATTGGCTTTAGTACAAGCAGCCTGTCGGATTTTTCTCAGGCAATCACTGCCGGTGGCTGTAGCCTCCAGCAGTGATTGTGTTCTGCTGGCTGGGAACACAATAGCACCTTGGAAGAGATTCCCCCATCAACACTTTGATGGGGAAATCAAGCAATACATCCCTGGTGGAAGGAAAGAAAATTGCATAATCTATGGGCAGTGAATGATCAGATTTGCAGGCAAGACTCAAGGATTGATTTTTTTTTTTTTAAAGCATAACTCCAGCCAGAACGTTTTTTTTTTTTTTTTTTGAGTGAAAAAAGCATTGCCCCCTATGGGCAGTTTCTGTACAGTTAAGGAGCTTACAATCTAAGGACCCCGTCTCACATACTGTACATACATATACTATAGCCAATTGACCTGCCGGAATGTCTTTGACGTGTATTTGAGTGTGACAAGAAAGCAGAGGAAATGGGAGGAAAGCTTTGCAAACACAGCAAAAAACAAGCAAAAAAAAAAAATTAAAATAAGTTGAATGGATAGTTGGATGAATGGATAGTTGGATGGATGGATAGTTGGATGGATGGATAGTTGGATGGATGGATAGTTGGATGGATGGATAGTTGGATGGATGGATAGTTGGATGGATGGATAGTTGGATGGATGGATAGTTGGATGGATGGATAGATGGTGGATGGATTGGTGGATGGATGGATGGATTGGTGGATGGATGGACGGATGGATGGATGGATTGATGGATGGATTGGTGGATGGATGGTAGATGGATGTATGGATAGCTGGATGAATAGATGAATAGTTGGATGGATGGTAGATGGATGTATGGATAGTTGGATGGGTAGATGGATGGTAGATGGATGGATGGTACATGGATGGATGGTAGATTGATGGATAGATGAATAGTTGGATGGATGGACACCAGACAGAAGAGGAAACAGACAAACTTCCAGTCAGAGAAGCTCTATGGAAGCAGAGAAGGCCAAATAGGGACCGTAAGCCCACCACCCCGCCCTCCAGCGCGCTGTCCCTCCGGCGGAGATCCGGTGACTTGCGGCCTAGCACGACCTCTGAAGCCGCGACCTTTTCTACCGGCCGCGGCAGACTGCAGAGGGCCGAGGATTGTCGCCGAGACGCCCCGCTCCGGGCCTCGCTGATAGAAGGAAGCAGCAACCACCCCCACTGGCACAGAGAGGGTAAGCCGCCATTGGCCCCCAGTGGGTAAGCCACCGCTGCCACATCTGCTCCCCACTGTGCTCCACTCAGCCGTGCCCCTCCCACTGCACAGCCCTGAGCCCGTTCCATCTAGCGGAGGCGCCCACCAATGCCTAGCCCACTCCACCTCCTGCATCCGGGCCTCTAGCAGCTCCTGACGCCGGGCCTTCAGCACCTCCTGACGCCGGGCCTTCAGCACCTCCCGACGCCGGGCCTTCAGCACCTCCCGACGCCGGGCCCTCAGCACCCCCTGATGCCGGGCCCACAACACCTCCAAACGCAATGCCCCACGGTTCGTCCAGTCGTCGAACCTCTGTACCCACGGACGCCGGCCTACAGCACCCACAGACTGCAACCAGCCAGATCCGCACCCAGCCGCCCACCACTCTCACTCCCCTCCTACGATTGGACACTGATGAACTCTGTCATGGCATAACGGACTCTCCCCATCCTCACGTCCTGACTGAAACCTCCCCGACCCAACCAGCACTCCGCTCACCCTAGCATGCCACCTGCACTCCTCCTCCTCCTCGTTCTCCTCTCCTCCATTCCCAAACTTGCCTCCCTCTACCCCCCTACTCCCCCAAAACAGCTCTACATCGCACCCTCACTTCTTCCCTCCCCCCTCTATGGCTCTCACCACCTCCTGATACTCCACTCCCCCGCCGACCCACACGTGACCACCAACAGACCCACACACTCCTGCACATCCCGTTCCCATGCCACCTTCCTCACCCTTCTCCTAACTGCCGAAGACATCTCCCCGAACCCTGGCCCCCCACCTCCCCACTCCCTCTCAGCACCCCCCTGCTCCCGCCAGCCGCCACAACCCCCTCAACCTCATATCTGTCCCACTCCTCCCCGCATCCACCGCCCCTCTTTCGGTTGCACTCCTGAACGCCCGTTCGGTTTGCAACAAGCTCACCGCCATCCACGACCTCTTTTGTCTCCCGCTCCCTCAACCTCCTAGTGGTCACCGAAACCTGGATCCAAGCCACTGACTCCACCTCCCCTGCAGCACTCTCCAATGAAGGCCTCCTCTGGACCCATTCACCGAGACCGAGCGGCCGCAGAGGCGGTGGGGTTGGCATGCTCCTGCCACCGCTGAGCACCTTCCAGGTCCTCCCTAACCTCCCCTCCCTATCCTTCTCCTCCTTCGAGGCTCACTGCATCCGGCTCTTCTCTCCCACCCCCCTGAGGATTGCGGTAATCTATCGGCCTCCTGGTTCCGCATCCCTCTTCCTAGACGACTTCTCCGCCTGGCTTCCCTTCTTCCTCTCCTCCGAGCTACCGACCATCATCCTAGGTGACTTCAACATCCCCATCAACGCCAACAAACCGGCTACTTCCCAACTCCTCCTTCGCGCTCACACAGCACATGCAGTCACCCACCCACACCAATGCAAACACCCTGGACCTCGTTTTCTCCCACCTCTGCACCCCCCCACGACTTCACTAACACCTCCTTCCCTCTCTCTGACCACCACCTCCTCACATTCTCCATCTCCCCCTCCCTTAACCCCCCCCCCAAAGAGTCTAACCATCACGCGTAACCTCCGCAACCTGAACTCGACCCATCTCTACCCGGCAGCTGACCGTCTGTATGACAGTATCCTCCCTCCGTCATGCCCTGACCTGGCCACTACTGTGTACAGCGACTCACTGTCGGCTGCCCTCGACTCCCTGGCACCCCTAACCACACGTAACACCAGACCCCGACAAAATGACCACACGAAATGTCTCAAACGACGCAGTCGCGCACTGGAGCACTTATGGTGCAAAACCAGATCCCCTCGTGCGTTCTCCCTCTACAAAGCTGGCTTCCTCACCTACTCCTCCCTCCACGCCACCAAGCAAGCCTATTTCGTAACCCTTATCAGCACCCTCTCCACCTGTCCTCGCCGGCTCTTCTCCACTTTCAAATCCCTGCTCTCTCCCCCCCCCACCTCCACTCAGCACCTCAGTCACCGCCCACGAGATTGCCAATCACTTCCAAAACAAGATTGACACAATCCGTAAGGACATTGTCAACTCACAATCTACCTCTCCACCTAGCCCTCCTCCCTCCATCAACCTCTCAACCCTCCCCTCCTCCGACCTAATAGCCGCACTACCCCCCACTATACCGAACGCCCCGCACACTATAACCTCCCCAACGCTCCACTCCTTCAGCCCAGCTACCACTGAGGAGGTCTCTAAGGTCTTCATTGAAGCCGGCCTCACCACCTGCCCTCTGGACCCTATCCCCTCACAGCTCCTCCAGTCACCTCCCCCGCCATCATTCTCTCCCTCACCCACATCTTCAATCTCTCCCTCTCCACTGGCACTTTCCCCTCCCCTCTAAAGCACGCACACATCACCCCCATACTCAAAAAACCCTCCCTAGACCCCACTGACCTAAACAACCTTAGACCCATCTCCCTGCTGCCATTCACTTCCAAGCTCCTTGAGCGCCTGGCCTACAATCGCCTAAGCGCCCACCTCACTCAACCTCCTTGATCCACTACAGTCTGGCTTCCGTCCTCTACACTCCACCGAAACCGCCCTGCTTAAAATCACCAACGACCTGCTAACCGCCAAAGCTACTGGCCATTACTCTGTCCTCCTGCTTCTTGACCTCTCCGTGGCCTTTGACACAGTCGACCACCCTCTCCTCCTTACTAAACTGCACTCCCTTGGCATCAGGGATGCTGCTCTCTCCTGGTTCTCCTCCTACCTTTCCCAACGCTCCTTCAGCGTCACCTACAACACTGCCACCTCCCTCCCCCTCTCTGTTGGGGTCCCCCAAGGCTCTGTCCTCGGGCCCCTCCTCTTCTCCATCTACACCTCCTCCCTTGGTAAACTAATACACTCCCACGGCTTCAATTACCACCTCTATGCCGATGACACACAAATTTACCTCTCCACCCCCCACCTCACCCCCTCACTCTCCGCCCGCATCGCCCACCTCCTAAACGACATATCGGACTGGATGTCGCTCCATTTCCTCAAGTTAAACCTGTCCAAAACCGAGCTCCTGGTCTCCCCCCCCCCCCCCCCCCCCCCCCCTCCTCTCCATCACTACTAACAACGCCACCGTCACTCCCACCCCACATGCCAAAGTCCTGGGTGTCACCCTGGACTCAAACCACTCCTTCCAACCTCATGTCCAATCACTATCAAAGTCATGCAGGCTCCACCTCCGCAACATCTCCAAGATACGTTCGTTCCTCACCCCAGACACTACTAAACAACTCGTACACTCCCTTATTATCTCACGCCTGGACTACTGCAACTCCCTCCTCACCAGCCTACCCCAACACACGCTATCCCCACTCCAGCCGATCCTGAACTCAGCAGCGAGACTCATCCACCTCACCAACCGCTCCACATCTGCTCCCCCCTCTGCCAATCCCTTCACTGGCCTCCACTCAGTGTCCTCCCCCCCCCCCCCCCCCTCTGCCAATCCCTTCACTGGCTCCCGATTCCCCAACGCATCAAATTCAAACTGCTGACTCTCGCCTACAAAGCCATTCACAACGCCACCCCAAGCTAAATAACTGACCTGATACCCAAATACTACCCTACCCGTGCCCTCCGCTCCTCACAGGACCTCCTACTCTCTAGCTCCCTGGTCTCCTCCTCCCATGCCTGACTGCAGGACTTCCCCCATCCTCTGGAACTCCCTACCCCAATCCATCAGACTGTCACCTACCCTCCTCACCTTCGGGCGCACCCTGAAAACCCTCCTCTTCAGGGAAGCCTACCCCAACCTCACCTAACACCCGACCTCACCTAACAACTAACCTCCTACACTCCTCCCGCAACTCCATCCCCCACAGCCATCTCCTCCTGTACCACCTCCCCCTCCCTCCTAGATTGTAAGCTCAAAAGAGCAGGGCCCTCGAACCCCTCGTGTATTGTATTGTTACCGTCTTGTCTCATGTTCTGTCCCCCATTATAATGTACAGAGCTGAGCATACCCTTTGGTGCTATATAAATACTGTATAATAATAATAATGGATGGATGGATGGTAGATGAATAGTTGGATGGATGGATGGATGGATAGTCGGATGGATAGCTGGATGGGTAGATGGATAGTTTGTTTTTTTTTTTTTTTGTTTTTTTTTTTTTTTGTTTTTTTTTTAGGTGCAGTTAAAAAAAAATAAATAAAATGTGTGCCTGATTCCCAGGAGAGATTAGTGCTTAGAAGTGGGACTTGAATGCTGAGAGTTGTGTTTGTTGTGTTTGTTGCTCAGTCGGGTGATTGTCTCCTCATTGATGTTCTCTGTACTGTAGTGAGTATATTCAGTGATCTTGACGGGTAATTTGTTCTGTTTCATGTGTTGTATTTCTCTCCTGGTAGCTTACGCAGACGCCTTTATTAACCACCCAGGTATCGGTGTCACTGCTGTCCTTGCATGGAACATTCCCCATCAGCCCATAGTGTCTGTGTCCTCTTACATCATATAGACCTGTAATCATAGGAACATGCCGCCTTACCCTGGGTTCCCACCATCCCTGTGCTGAGTTCCCGGGTCTTTACACCCGCTGTGCCCATTATGATGGGTTCCCACCATCCCTGTGCTGAGTTCCCTGGTCTTTACACCCGCTGTGCCCATTATGAGGGGTTCCCACCATCCCTGTGCTGAGTTCCCTGGTCTATACACCCGCTGTGCCCATTATGAGGGGTTCCCACCATCCCTGTGCTGAGTTCCCTGGTCTTTACACCCGCTGTGCCCATTATGAGGGGTTCCCACCATCCCTGTGCTGAGTTCCCTGGTCTTTACACCCGCTGTGCCCATTATGAGGGGTTCCCACCATCCCTGTGCTGAGTTCCCGGGTCTTTACACCCGCTGTGCCCATTATGAGGGGTTCCCACCATCCCTGTGCTGAGTTCCCTGGTCTATACACCCGCTGTGCCCATTATGAGGGGTTCCCACCATCCCTGTGCTGAGTTCCCTGGTCTATACACCCGCTGTGCCCATTATGAGGGGTTCCCACCATCCCTGTGCTGAGTTCCCTGGTCTATACACCCGCTGTGCCCATTATGAGGGGTTCCCACCATCCCTGTGCTGAGTTCCCTGGTCTATACACCCGCTGTGCCCATTATGAGGGGTTCCCACCATCCCTGTGCTGAGTTCCCTGGTCTATACACCCGCTGTGCCCATTATGAGGGGTTCCCACCATCCCTGTGCTGAGTTCCCTGGTCTATACACCCGCTGTGCCCATTATGAGGGGTTCCCACCATCCCTGTGCTGAGTTCCCGGGTCTGTACACCTACTGTGGCCATTATGAGGGGTTCCCACCATCCCTGTGCTGAGTTCCCGGGTCTGTACACCTACTGTGGCAATTATGAGGGGTTCCCACCATCCCTGTGCTGAGTTCCCGGGTCTGTACACCCGCTGTGCCAATTATGAGGGGTTCCCCCGAGGGTTCAAGGCAGCCAGGACTTTGGGAAAGGAGGTCTGTCTGCTGCAGTTACCAAAGAATATAGCAACCCAGCAGAACCCCCCCGCCCCAGACTCCGCCCATAATTCAGTTAATATCACTTCTTATTCCATGACCCCTAAAGTGAGTTACCCGACAATAAAAGGCTACGTCGGGTCCAAGTGCTACTCGCAGCCTCCAGTATTCGGGGAGATCCTGGAATCTGTATAGGAATTGGCATTTCTAGGATTCGGTGTTTCGGGTCGTTGCGGTATGTGAGCCGCCATCTTGGACAAAACAAACACATAGAGAGGTAGTGAAAGTTTGATATACTGGAAGCTGCCTGTGTGCTGGAAAATATCCCCCCCCTCCCCCACCCCCAGGGCAGATCAAATCTCCCCCACCCCAGGGCAGATGGAATATCCACCACCATCCTCACTCATTCGTGACATTTATTTGCCATTCAGGGTAGTGCCTAGGTTTGTTCGTTCTCTTCGCTCTCACCCACACTGAGCCGTGATATTTATGTACTTTGTTCTCGAAAGTTTCTACCATTTTACGTCTTCCAATATTTCCAGAGAGCTCGCCGTATGGATTGTCGCCAATAAACCGCGTACCGGAGAGCCGGGCTTTCCTCTCCCCTCCCCCGCTTCTGGAAGGACCCCTCAGGCTCTCTCCCATGCTCACTGCAGGCGATAGAGGTATGTATGAATATCAACCTGAGCAGATGACGTCTACCTACCTACCTACCTACCTACCTACCTACCTACCTATGGGATCCCTCTCTGTATGTGGAATATATCTTCTTGGTCTCGCTCTCTTTCTTTCTTTACTAAAACCAAACGTATGACTGCAGAACGAATCCCTGTCCCTCCATGCTGGGAGTGCGATCGATGCCTCCTCTCCGCAGTCCTTCTAAACACAATTCTACATCATGTGCCACCTGCAGGTATGAGGCCTCCAGGATATTACCCCGGGTACCCCGGGCCCAAGGAGAGGAGTGACGTCAATGCGGATAGGAAATCGGACCACCAGCGCACGTTGTCAGATGCCGGCTCCTTATCTCCACCATGGGACAGAGAGCAGAAGAACAACGTCCCCCCACCAGGTACGCAGAGCGGGGGGTCTTCATGGCCGTTCCTCTAATAGTTTCCTCCAGCCAAAGCTGGTGTCTTAGAGTTCAAGTTGTCACCCCACTCTTGGGGAGATACCTGTGCTGAGTTCCCAGGTCTGTACACCCGCTGTGCCCATTATGAGGGGTTCCCACCATCCCTGTGCTGAGTTCCCGGGTCTGTAAATAAAGCTCTTAGAGTAGATAACAAAAGGAACAATGTTACTTTGTATCTCTCTATCTCCCGTCTGATCGATGTTTATAAACAATGTTACTTTGCATCTCTATCTCCTGTCTGATCGATGTTTATAAACAATGTTACTTTGCATCTCTATCTCCTGTCTGATCGATGTTTATAAACAATGTTACTTTGCATCTCTATCTCCCATCTGATCGATGTTTATAAACAATGTTACTTTGTATCTCTCTATCTCCTGTCTGATCGATGTTTATAAACAATGTTGCTTTGTATCTCTCTATCTCCCGTCTGATCGATGTTTATAAACAATGTTGCTTTGTATCTCTATCTCCCGTCTGATCGATGTTTATAAACAATGTTGCTTTGTATCTCTCTATCTCCCGTCTGATCGATGTTTATAAACAATGTTACTTTGTATCTCTCCATCTCCTGTTTGATCGATGTTTATAAACCATGTTACTGTGTATCTCTCCATCCCCCGTCTGATCGATGTTTATAAACGATGTTACTTTGTATCTCTCCATCTCCTGTTTGATTGATGTTTATAAACAATGTTACTTTGTATCTCTCCATCCCCCGTCTGATCGATGTTTATAAACAATGTTACTTTGTACAATGAAGGAAATGTGTATTTGCTCCCCTGCTGATGTTGAATGTTTTCTCATCACTTTTTTTTTTTTCTCCCACGCTGCACTCAGGCTTGCCGTTTCCGGAGCATCATTTCCCACCCAGACGACCGGACCGATTTTATCATTACCCGCCACCATCCGGTCGATTCTCCGGCCCCGCTGAACTGACCAGAAATCAGGGCAAACCTTTCATGGACTCGCAGGGTGAGTTGTTCTTCAGCTACTTAGTCTGAGTAGATGGCGGTCGTGCAAACCCAACACCAGGGTGGTTCTGTTGTGGCACAGCAGAACTCCAAATTAAAAGAATAATGTAGGCCATAGATGGGACGAAAACTGTCCGTTTTTAAAAAAAGACAAAAACGAAAAATCGGTATTTCGATCGGCCAACGTTACCACCAACGGTAAAAAAATCGGCCGATCTATGGCCGGCATTTAACCCCATAATTACTTCTGTCCCTGCAGAGAGCTCCACTATTATATTTTATATGAAAAGTCTCGTGGTTGCAACAATGTATCCATTTGTATCCATTTTGGATACAGATGTTTTTATTCGGATACAAATGGATACATTTGTTGCAACCGCGCGACTTTTCCTATAAAATATAATAGCGGACTGGAATTCTTCTTCTTCTTGCAGGTCACGGCTCATGCGCAGATTTTTTATCGGTAAAACGATCAGCCAATTTGCCCATCATTGCCGGGAAAATCGGCTGATCGGCAAAATAGGCCGCAAATTTTCCAACATGCCCGATAAAAAAAAATGTGAAAAACGGCCGACCAATTAACCCACTAACTGTGCGAAAATCGTCTGTTTTTAATTTTTTTTCCGGATGAAAAATCGGCCGATTTTTGACCCATCTATGTCCCCCATTAAGCCCAGTGAAAGATGAAGACTGAGATCGAGCTCAGCAGTCATTTTTGTAGTTTTTTTTTTTTCCCGATCCATCCTGCAGGGATTATCGGCTTGCTTTAAACCTTCCCTTCTCATGCAGCTCGTGAATTGATTAGTTAATCCCATATAGGTTGCATGCCGACGATCCCCGCAGGATGGATCGGATCTGCGGATTGAGCATAATGAATCAGAGTCCGATCCATTTTGCTCCCCAATCCGCAGATCCCATCCATCTTGCGGGGATCGTCGGCTTTAAAACTTACCTTTTCCTGGAGCGGGTCCGGTGTCACCCCGTATAGGTTGCATGCCGACGATCCCCGCAGGATGGATGGGATCTGCGGAATGGGGAGCATAATGGATTGGACTCCGATCCATTATGCTCAATCCGTAGATCCGATCCATCCTGCCGGGATCATCGGAGGGGTGACACCAAGTATTCCGGCACCGGGTGACACCAACCCTGAGGACGCCCCTGCCCTGACCGTTTCCGAAATCACAGCGGTACAAAAAAAGCATCAATGTGAATGTGTCCCATAGGAAACCAAGTTAAATGGACTGTAGTGCGTTTCTGCAGAAAGCATTAAAAAACGCATTGGTGTGAACGGAGCCTAAGCCGGGATCACATACATGCAGTGTGGTACAGCGCATGTGATTCGTACCGGAACCGCACCGCATTCCTCAGCACATCACATGCGATTTGTGTGTGGTGCGATCGCAGCCGTATATTTTGTTTGGCTCCAGTCGCACCGTACCAAAAATGCGCAGGACCCTTTTTTTGGTCCGCACTAGAATCGGATTGCACGGTTATTCACACCTATGCGATCCGATTCTGCACATCGCACTGCGTTTTGCGGACCGATTTCGGGGTGTTGACTTACCATACACACCCGCAGCAGTTCGCATGAGCGGGGTGTGATTCTGTTGCGGAATTTGCTGTGAATTCCGCACGGCGTCAGTGTGATCCCGGGCTCAGAGGTAATGCGCTAGCTTGGTGCGCACTCTGCTCTCTCGTGTCTTTCCAGTTGTCTTTGGGACATCTCCGGTCTGGAAGGGGCTGTGCGTGCTTATATCTTCTCCTAGGATTGGACCACCACACCCACGCACGCACGGGGGGGTGTCTTTGTGGCTACTTACCTGTATGGCTGGAATTCTGCTATGACCAAGTGACTTATACATCATATATACACTCCAGGGGCGGACTGACCATTTGGAAACTCGGGCACTGCCCGAGGGCCCCAGGGTCAGTAGGGGGCCCCATGAGATGCCCCTGGTACCTTTTTCATAGGCTTTTTTGAGTTTGGGCAAGGACACAGGGGCCCCATGATCCTCTATTGCCCGGGGGCCCCATGAGTTGTCAGTCCGCCCCTGATACTCTCTATTGGTCACCCAGAAGAAGGTAGGCTCGGTTTTTCAGTAACTGTTTTCCTTTTCCCTGACAGATGGCCGATCTTCTCCAGAATTTAAATCGAGAGGCAACACAAGCAGGGACGGGCCGGAAGAAGCCAATGTAAGCATGCGGAGGTCATATGAGAATGTCCGGGAATGTAGAGGCTCCCTGGGGACCCCCATATAACCTCACTTACCTCTTGCATAGCAAGTGCACCCCACCCCCCCTTTTCGCTTACTCCTAGGGCAGGGGCCTCCAAACTATGGCCCTTCAGCTGTTGGAAGTACTACAAGTCCCATCATGCCTCTGCCTCTGGGAGTCTTGCCTGTTGCTGTCAGAGTCTTGCAAGACCTCATGGGACTTGCAGTCCCTTAACACCTAGAGGGCCATGGTTTGGAGACCCCTGTGTAGGATATTGGGCCCCTGTGTATCCTCAATGGGCCCATAAGCAAGTGTTTCCTGTCCCCTTGAGGACCACTCGCGTACCCGGTACATCCTCGCTCTTTAACCCCTCGCCGTCCTGAGGATCTTCCCCCCCCCCCCCCCCCCTTTTCCTGACCAGGCCATTTTTTGCGTTATGGCGCTGGGTTACTTTGATAATTGCGCGGTTGTGCAACGCTGCACCCAAATTAAATTTACGTCCTTTTTTCCCCACGAATTGAGCTTTCTTTTGGTGGTATTTGATTGCCTGTGCACTAAAAACAAAAAAAGACCGACATTTTGAGAAAAAAAACAATATTTTGGACTTTTTGCTATTAAACCTGTCCAGGTAAATTTTTAAAAAATCTAATTTAGTCATAAATTTAGACCAAAATGTATTCCGCTCCAGGTCTTTGCTAAAAAAATTCTGATACGTTTAAATTAATTGGTTTACATGAAAGTTATAGCATCTACAAATGGCGGTATATGTACTGGAATATTTTTTTTTTTTCTTCTACTAGTAATGGTGGCGATCAGCGAATTTTAGCGGGACAGCGGTGGACATTCTGACACTGGGGGGGGGAACTGACTTGATGCCACTAACATCCCCAGTGACACCAATACAGTGATCAGTGCTTAAAAAAAAAAAAAAAAAAAGCACTGACACTGTACTAATGGCACTGGGCAGGAAGGGGTTAACATCTGGGGTGATCAAAGGGTTACCTGTGTGCTGGGAGTGTTTTCCTAGTGGGTGGGGTCTGTGTGCTTCACTGTAATCACAGGATGAGTCAGGATGGCTGTGCTGTGAATTGTGACCGAGCTGACAGGGAAGAGGACTGTTAGTAAACAAAACAATCTTCCTCCCTGTTAGAGATTCACAATAATCACCTGGAGCTGATGGGTAATTACCGGCCGGGACCCGGTGATTGACATCTGCGGCTGCGAATGGCACCCCGGGTAGGGCATGCGCACCTCCTACCCAGAAATGCGGGGGCGCAGGGCAGAGTGGCGGGGGCGCAGGTCAGAGTGACCTAGGGTGCAGGTCAGAGTGACCTAGGGTGCAGGGCAGAGTGACCTAGGGTGCAGAGCAGAGTGACCTAGGGTGCAGGTCAGAGTGACCTAGGGTGCAGGTCAGAGTGACCTAGGGTGCAGGTCAGAGTGACCTAGGGTGCAGGTCAGAGTGGCGAGGGTGCAGGGCAGAGTGTTGAGGGTGCAGGGCAGAGTGGCGGGGGTGCAGGGCACAGTGGTGTATATATACGTGATTCTGCGCACAGGTGCCGCCCCATAGCAGTATATCTGCTATAGGGTGGTCCTTAAGTGGTTGGTACCGTTCTATGGAGCCAAGGGTCGGCTTCCTTGTAATAGTGATCAGAGCGGCTAACTAGCCCCTGGATCGCTATTACAAACAACAAAAGAGCACATCACCCGCCTTCTGCCACTTTCGCGGCATCTCCCGTCCCACAGGGAGTCCTGATCGATCAGCCGTACAAAGATCTCCTTTGTTCAGCTCTGTTCTATAGTAAATCGGTAGCAATGTCCTGACATCCCTTCCAGTTTACTCGGCAATACACGTCGATATTGCTAAGAAATAGAAGCAATCAATCATACCGATCTTGGCGAGATTTAAAGCTTTTAACTGCTTAACCCCTTCATGCCTAAGGGTAAAACAAATCTTCATGCCTAAGCACAATTTTGCAACGTTGACATGTGATAGTAAAACCGCACATATCATCACAACTACTTCGTACATCCAGGTGGATTATACAGAGTTTTTTTAGGACAAATTGGGCTTTCATTTGGTGGTAAATGGTAATGGATATCTCCTGATTTTTTTTGTTATAGTAAAAAAAAAATATTTTTTGTTATTTAGCTGTGTGTTTCTTGTTACGACCATAACCTACCACCAAAGAACAACCCAAAATAAATGCTCCAGCTCTTGACGATCGCAGCGATACCATATATGTGTATGTTATTTGTTGTCTGTATCAGTAGTACAGCCCAGAAACAATAATGCGCATTTTTTTGTCGTCGTCTTTTTTTTTTTTTTTTTTTTTTTATCTAAAAACACACTGACACCAATTGTTTTTTTTAATTCTGACCTTTGACCCCAGCACTGAACTAGATCTAGGTATTTTTTCTTTCTTTTTTTATTTTATTTTTTAATATTTATTAAAAAAAACAAGGGGGCCAGGCTGTACAGTGATTGATCACTGTGATAGCTGATCAGAGGCTATCACAGCAATCATGTGATCCGGAATCGGGAGTCCCGGGTCCCGATCGTTAGAACAGGACTTGGTGCTCTCAGTGACACCGCGTTCTTTGTGCTGAGAGCGCACCGTGCGACTCCCAGCACAAAGACAGGTACGCAAATATGCGGCCCCCACGGAAAAAAAGCCCAGTTCTGTGAGGCCGCATATTTGTGTTATGTCGGTGTCAAGGGGTTAATGACCACCCTATAGTAGATACACTGCTACGGGGCGGCACCTGTGCGCAGAATCACGTGTGACTCAATACATGCAAAGCAAGATAGTTCAAGCCGTGATTTGTCATCATTGTGATGATTATGGTTTACAGCTCATGAAAACCCCAAATCCACAATCTCAGAAAATGAGAATATTCCATGCAATCAATAAAACACGGATTGTACATAGAACAATATCGGGCCTCTGAAAAGTAGAAGCATGCATATGTACTCAGTACTTGGTTTGGGCCCCTTTTGCAGCAATTACTGCCTCAATGCGGCGTGGCATGGAAGCTATCAGCCTGCGGCACTGCTGAGGTGTTATGGAAGACCAGGATGCTTCAATAGCGGCCTTCAGCTCTTCTGCATTGTTCGGTCTCATGTCTCATCTTTCTCTTGGCAATGCCCCATAGATTATGGGGTTCAGGTCCGACGAGTTTGCTGGCCAATCAAGCATGGTAATCCCACGGTCATTGAACCAGGTTTTGGTGCTTTGGCAGTGTGGGAGGTGCCAAGTCCTGCTGGAAAATGAAGTCAGCATCCCCATAAAGCTGGTCTGCAGAAGGAAGCATGAAGTGCTCCAAAATCTCCTGGTAGACGGCTGCATTGACCCTGGACTTAATGAAGCACAGTGGACCAACACCAGTAGATGACATGGCTCCCCAAATCAACACAGACTGTGGAAACTTCATACTGGACTTCAAGCATCTTGCAGTGTGTGCCTCTCCCTTCTTCCTCCATACTCCGGGGTCCTTGGGCCTCTCCATTCTTCCTCCATACTCGGGGTCCTTGGGCCTCTCCATTCTTCCTCCATACTCTGGGTCCTTGGGCCTCTCCATTCTTCCTCCATACTCTGGGTCCTTGGGCCTCTCCATTCTTCCTCCATACTCGGGGTCCTTGGGCCTCTCCATTCTTCCTCCATACTCGGGGTCCTTGGGCCTCTCCATTCTTCCTCCATACACGGGGTCCTCTCCATTCTTCCTCCATACTCGGGGTCCTCTCCATTCTTCCTCCATACTCAGGGTCCTCTCCATTCTTCCTCCATACTCTGGGTCCTTGGGCCTCTCCATTCTTCCTCCATACTCTGGGTCCTTGGGCCTCTTCATTCTTCCTCCATACTCGGGGTCCTGAGTTTCCAAATGAGCTGCAAAAGTTGCTTTCATCAGAAAAGAGGACTTTGGACCACTGAGCACCAGACCAGGTCTGTTTTTCTTTAGCCCAGGTAAGACGCTTCTGACGTTGTTTGTTGTTCAAGAGCGGCTTGACAAGAGGAATACGACATTTGAAGCCTATGTCCAGGATCCGTCTGTGTGTGGTGGCTCTTGATGCACTGATTCCAGCCTCAGTCCACTCCTTGTGAAAGTCCCCAACACTTTTGAATGGCCTTTTCCTGACAATCCTCTTCAGGCTGCGGTCATCCCTACTGCTTGTGCACCTTTTTCTTCCACACTTTTCCCTTCCACATAACTTTTTATTAATGTGCTTTGATACAGCACTTTGGGAACATCCAACTTCTTTTGCAATGACCTTTTGAGGCTTTCCCTCTTTATGGAGGGTGTCAATGATGGTGTCAGGTCAGCAGTCTTTCCCATGATTGTGATTCCTACTCAACCAGACTGAGGGACCATTTAAAGGCTCAGGAACCCTCTGCAGGTGTTATGGCTGAATTATCTGATTAGAGTGGGACACTTTGAGCCGAGAATATTCCACCTTTTCACAATATTCTCATTTTCTGAGATTGTGGATTTGGGGTTTTCATGAGCTGTAAGCCATAATCATCACAATGATGACAAATCACGGCTTGAACTATCTTGCTTTGCATGTAATGAGTCTATCTCATATATTAGTTTCACCTTTTAAGTTGCTGCACTGAAATAAATGAACTTTTGCACCATATTCTCATTTCTTGAGTTTCACCTGTATGTATGTGATTTCGCATTTCTGGGTAGGGGGGTGCACGCGAGCCACGTGCACGCCCTACCCGTGGCACAGTTCTTGGCCGCGGATGTTGATCCCTGGGTCCCAACTGGTAATTACCTGTAATTTTCTGGCAGAAAAGCTGATTGTTTCTTGTGAACAAATGCCAGAAAAAGCCTGGTCCTGCAGTGGCTATAGTGGTGATCGGAGGTATGAGGGCATCAGGAGGACGTTGTCTGTAGAAGACGTGTTCATCTTCTAGCTATTTTGCACGCCAGCCTCGGGTTGGTGAAGGGTGTACTTTGATGTCCACAGTCAGCCACGGTTTCTGTGCTGAGAGTGCGCTCCCGACACTGACAGAGTTTTTTATCGATGATTCCCGGTCATGACCTGGAACTGGCTGGACAGGCTCCTGATCATGTGACAGAAAATCACAATGGTCACATGATCAGGAAGTCTGTCCTGCATTCATACATAAGGTCCTGCATCGTGGGACGCGGGATACTTGGGGAAGGGGTTAATGTGGTCCTGCTCATTATTCTTCATTGGTGTTGTTTTTGTCACTTCTCATTACAGAATGTCCCTGGAGCCCCCACAACAGAAGGTGAAACGGTGGATGGAGCACCCTCAGAGTACCCCATGTACCCTCCCCCACCAATGAGAGTGCCATTATTACCCATGGATCCTAGAGCACCTTTCTTTAGGAGACCTTTCCCTTTGCCCCCACCTCCGATGGACATGTATGGACCTCCTGGCTACACGGGCCTTCCACCACCACCACCGCACATTGCAAGTAAGTCCAATCTGTGCTCTTCATAGACGAGTTGCTTAACCACTGAAAGTCCGGACACCTTCACCCCCATCCAGTCCAGCCCAATTCTCAACACTATGACCCTTTGAGTGACAATTACTCAGTCATGCAACACTGGCCTCATATGAAATTTTTAACCCCTTTTTGAGACAGATAGAGCTTTCTTTTTGTGACATTTCACCATTGCTGGGTTTTTATTTTTTTGCTATATAAATGAAAAAAATACCAAACATTTAAAAAAAAAAATTTTTTTGCTTAGCTTTTGTTATAAAATTTTGCAAACAGATACATTTTCTTCATAAATTTAGGCCAAAATGTCTTCTATTACATTTGTGGGGTAAAAATAACCAAAAACCATTTATATTATTTAGTTTGTGTGAAATCTATAGAGTCTACAAACTAGTGGATGTGTATTGGAAAATCAGTTGAAATCTTAAAATGCTGATGTGGCGGCGATCAGGACGTTAGCATGAGGTATGTCGGCGATTAGGACACTGGTATGACTGTGATGGGGTAGGGTGGTGGTCAGGACGCGGATAAAGGGTATGGGGGTGATCAGGACGCGGATAAGGGGTAGGGTGGTGGTTAGGACGCTGGTATGGGGGGGTGATCAGGACGCAGATAAGGGGTATGGTGGTGGTTAGGACGCTGGTATGGGGGGGTGATCAGGACGCGGATAAGGGGTATGGTGGTGGTTAGGACGCTGGTATGGGGGGGTGATCAGGACGCAGATAAGGGGTATGGTGGTGGTTAGGACGCTGGTATGGGGGGGTGATCAGGACGCGGATAAGGGGTATGGTGGTGGTTAGGACGCTGGTATGGGGGGGTGATCAGGACGCGGATAAGGGGTATGGTGGTGGTTAGGACGCTGGTATGGGGGGGGTGATCAGTACGCAGATAAGGGGTATGGTGGTGGTTAGGAAGCTGGTATGGGGGGGTGATCAGGACGCGGATAAGGGGTATGGTGGTGGTTAGGAAGCTGGTATGGTGTATGGAGATGATCAGTGTGTTGTTTTGGGGTATGGAGGTGATCAGGACGCTGATATGGGGTATGGAGGTGATCAGGGTGCTGGTATGGGACATGGCGGTGATCAGGACGCTGGTATGGCGGTGATCAGTGTGTTGTTTTGGGGTATGGCGGCGATCAGTGTGTTGTTTTGGGGTATGGCGGCGATCAGGACGCTGGTATGGGGTATGGCGGTGATCAGGACGCGGATAAGGGGTATGGTGGTGGTTAGGAAGCTGGTATGGGGGGTGATCAGGAAGCTGGTATGGAGGTGATCAGTGTGTTGTTTTGGGGTATGGAGGTGATCAGGACGCTGGTATGGCGTATGGGGGGTGATCAGGAAGCTGGTATGGGGTATGGAGGTGATCAGTGTGTTGTTTTGGGATATGGTGGTGATCAGGACGCTGATATGGGACATGGCGGTGATCAGGACGCTGATATGGGACATGGCGGTGATCAGGACGCTGATATGGGACATGGAGGTGATCAGGGCGCTGGTATGGCGTATGGCGGTGATCTGGACGCTGGTATGGGGTATGGCGGTGATCAGGACGTGGATAAGGGGTATGGGGGGGTGATCAGGAAGCTGGTATGGGGGGGTGATCAGGAAGCTGGTATGGAGGTGATCAGGACGCTTGTATGGAGGTGATCAGTGTGTTGTTTTGGGGTATGGAGGTGATCCGGGCGCTGGTATGGGGCATGGCGTTGACACAGGCGCTGGTATGGGGCATGGCGTTTATCCGGGGGCTGGTATGGGGCATGACGGTGATCAGGATGCTGGTATGGGGCATGGCGGTGATCAGGACGTGGATAAGGGGTATGGGGGGGTGATCAGGAAGCTGGTATGGGGGGGTGATCAGGAAGCTGGTATGGAGGTGATCAGGACGCTTGTATGGAGGTGATCAGTGTGTTGTTTTGGGGTATGGAGGTGATCCGGGCGCTGGTATGGGGCATGGCGTTGACACAGGCGCTGGTATGGGGCATGGCGTTTATCCGGGGGCTGGTATGGGGCATGACGGTGATCAGGATGCTGGTATGGGGCATGGCGGTGATCAGGACGCTGGTATGGGGCATGGCGGTGATCAGGACGCTGGTATGGGGTGTGGCGGTGATCAGGACGCTGGTATGGGGCATGGAGCTGATCAGGACGCTGGTATGGGGCATGGAGCTGATCAGGACGCTGGTATGGGGCATGGCGTTGATCCGGGCGCTGGTATGGGGCATGGAGCTGATCAGGACGCTGGTATGGGGCATGGCGTTGATCCGGACGCTGGTATGGGGCATGGCGTTGATCCGGACGCTGGTATGGCGGTGATCCGGGCGCTGGTATGGGGCATGGCGTTGATCAGGACGCTGGTATGGGGCATGGCGTTGATCAGGACGCTGGTATGGAGGTGACAAAAGTGTTTACAAAAAAAAATTAATTATATTCAATTGTTCAAATTCAAAGATACGGTCACTAGTCCGTGTCCCTGATCGCCGCCTCACCCGTCATGTGATGATGCTATACTGCACTGGGGATGAAAATAAAATAATGGAAAGAAAAACATTTTAATTTCTTCATTTTCCACCCAATTGCGTCAAAAAAAATTTACCATGCCTCTTACTAAATAGCTCCAAAAAAAGGGGTCATTTAGGGGATATTTGTACTGTCCTGACATTTGGGGGGATTTGTTCTATCCTGGCAGTTGGGGGGGATTTGTTCCATCCAGGGGTGCACTGACCATTTGGAAACTCGGGCACTGCCTGAGGGCCCGGGGTCAGTAGGGGGCCCCATGAGATGCCCCTGGTACCTTTTTCATAGGCTTTTTTGAGTTTGGACAAGGACACAGGGGCCCCCATGATCCCCTATGGTCTGGGGGCCCCATGAGTTGTCAGGCCGCCCCTGATTCCATCCTGGCAGTTGGGGGGGGGGGGGGGGGGAGGCACGGATTTGTACCTTCCTGGCAGTTGGGGGGGGATTTGTGCCATCCTGGCAGTTGGGGGGGGGCACGCAGGGGATTTGTGCCATCCTGGCAGTTGGGGGGGGCGCGCAGGGGATTTGTACCATCCTGGCAGTTGGGGGGGGGCGCGCAGGGGATTTGTACCAGCCTGACTTTTTACATTCTCAAGCAATAAGATCAGCCATCAGGACTGATTTGAAACTGTACATCCCATAGTTTGTAGACTCTATAACTTTCCTACAGACTAAATAATATACACTGATTTGGGTTATTTCTACCACAGAAATGTAGCAGAAGACATTTTGGCATCAATCTATGAAGAAAGATTGTTTGCAGAATTTTAAAACAGAAATGAAAGAAAAAAAGTTAATTTTTTTCAAAAATGTGGAGATCTATTTAGTTTATATTGCAAAAAATAAAACACCCGTGGTGATGAAATACTAACAAACAAAACCTTTGTCTAAAAAAAAAAAAATGATGTAAATTTGGGTACAGAGTTACATGACCGTGCAATTGCCAGTTAACACACAAAATAAAAAAATGCCCTGGTCATGAAGTAGATAAAACCATCCATAGGTCAAGTGTTACTAAACCTGGACCCTGCATGCACTTCATCCCCTCTCTCCCCTAGACCCCGCCCCCACATTCTCTGTCTCCGCTTTCCCCTAGACCCCGCCCCCACATTCTCTGTCTCCGCTCTCCCCTAGACCCCGCCCCCACATTCTCTGTCTCCGCTCTCCCCTAGACCCCGCCCCCACATTCTCTGTCTCCGCTCTCCCCTAGACCCCGCCCCCACATTCTCTGTCTCCGCTCTCCCCTAGACCCCGCCCCCACATTCTCTGTCTCCGCTCTCCCCTAGACCCCGCCCCCACATTCTCTGTCTCCGCTCTCCCCTAGACCCCGCCCCCACATTCTCTGTCTCCGCTCTCCCCTAGACCCCGCCCCCACATTCTCTGTCTCCGCTCTCCCCTAGACCCCGCCCCCACATTCTCTGTCTCTGCTCTCCCCCGGACATTCCCCCCCCACCCGCATTCTCTGTCTCTGCTCTCCCCCGGACATTCCCCCCCACCCGCATTCTCTGTCTCTGCTCTCCCCCGGACATTCCCCCCCCACCCGCATTCTCTGCCTCCGCTCTCCACCAGACCCCGCATTCTCTGCCTCCGCTCTCCCACGGACCCCGCATTCTCTGCCTCCCCCCCCCCCCCCTTTCTTTCTGCTCTGACTGTCCTATGAGGCTGCATGACCCCTGACCCTCTGTCTGGATAATGCTAATTGGCCCTGTGCTGCTCACGTGAACTCCTTAAACCCCCCCCCCCCCCCCCAAAAAAAAAAACCCCTCTAGTAATACACACTAAACTGAGCATGTGCAGAGGTTTCTCTTAGAGCTCTGTACTATCAGCAGATGGATCCAGGACACTAGAAGAAGGGGAGGATCAGAAAAGTCAGGATCAAACAGCCTTTTTACATTCATGCAGAAGATTAACCCCTTGGGGTCCACAGGGAGTATAACAAGCATGCTTTACTGCATCTACGGACTGATTGGACTGTTGTGGGTTTAGTAACACTAAGTGGACAGGAATGTGATACATAAAAGTAACATTGTAAAATAAGTTTTTTTTTTTTGTTTTAAATAACTTTTTCTTCTTCTTCCCACTCTAGTGAGGGGTCCTCTACCACCGCAACACTTCCCTTCTTATCCAATGCCCTCCGAAGCCTTCTACCCCCCACAACACATACAGCCTCCTCCCCGAGACAACCATCCCACAGAGACGCAGCCTCCATCCAGCGCCTCTGCCTCCCACCACCTCCCCGAAACACAAACTTGATGTCTTTGTGCTAGAAAAAGACTTTTCCTGAGATAGAGGAGCTATAGGATATTATATTTATAGTTTTGGGTCAGAAGATATTTTAGCATCATGATAAAAGACAAAAAAAAGTGGTAATTTAACTGTGAAAGAGTCGAACGCCAGAGGATGTGGAATTGTAATTTCTTTTTATTTGAAAGTTTTGGTTTAGAATGTCAGCAATGCTTTTTTTTTTTTTTTTAAAGAGAATTTTAGAATATATATAAGGTAAGCAGATTATATTGCGGAGAAGGCTGCTGTGAATAAAGTCTAGACTTTTGTGAGGATTTTTTTTGTATAAATGTTCTTTACTGTTGGCATTAACAATTTGTTTTAACCGCTTTCTGACCGCGCTATCGCTAAAAGATGGCTACATCGGTCGGCTAGTTCTGGGAGGGCATCCATGGATGTCCTCACGCATGCACAATGGAGAGCCGCGACCTCCTGGGACATGTCACAGGTCCCTAAAGGCTGCAGGTCTATTCAGAAAGCACAGCGTGACTCACGCCGGCGAGCCAGGAGGAGGTCACAGCCCGTTTCCCCAAATCTCACTCAAGATGGAGGCACCAGCAACCTGAAGAAGAACTGGTGATGGCAGTGCTAGATCCCTAAGGCTGAGGAGTACCTGTTTATTGAAAGTCAGCAGCTACAGTTTTTGTAGCTGCTGACTTAATTTTTCTGCAAACAGCTGGAATTCCTCTTTTAAGCAGTAGTGAAGTTGTTACAAAATAAACACACAAAAGAAAAACAAAACAAAAAAAAGGACCACAAAACAACCAAACAATAAACACCACAAGACAAACAAAAAAAAAAAAAAAACAAACAAAACAAAAAAAAAAAAACACACAAAACAAACAACAAAAAGCAAAAAAACCCCACAAAACCACCAGCTAAAAAAAACAAAACCCAACAAAAAAACTCACAAAACAACCAACCAAAACAAAACACACACACGACAAAAAACAAAAATGTCACAAAACATCCAACAAAAAAAAAAAACACAACAAACACACACAAACCCCCCCCCCCCCCCACAAAACAACCAGCTAAAAAAAAAACAAAACCCACCAAAAACACACAAACAACAAAAAAACACAAAACAAAAACACAAAAAAGTCCCCCTGCATGCTAATGGCATAATATGTAAGTTATGCACTGCACATTCGCACGTCATGACAGACTTGCCTGTAAAAGGGATCCATCTTCACCCAGTCTCCCTTCTGTTTGGCCGAGCCACAATGACGTCACAGTTGCAGCACAGCACTCTGGTGTGCCTTCAATTCAGAATGCTGTGAGCATGCAATGGTGGCATCAGCTTCAGAAATTGCTAATATTTCCAAAATGGTGCACATTTAGGAGATATTTATTGTTCATTCTGGTAAATTTTATTATAAGCTTACCTGTAGGCATAAATATAAAGCGTTTACAATCACTTTAAAGTGCATGGTCATCCAAATTCTTTTTTCCTTCTTAGACCCTGCCAGGTTTTTGTTATGCAAGGTTCCATTAGAGAGGGTGTCAATCTTTGAGTAGGCTGAGCATTGGGGGCTGTGGCTGCTGGTTGCCTTTAAATTCTCAAATTCCTGGTGGTTTCCACCACCAAAAGGCATTAATGTTGTGGGTCTGAACGCTGACGCCAGAGGTGGAATGCCTTGCCTGCCATACAGCGTATAGGAAGTGCCTCCCTGCAGATAAGCAGGAAAGTGCACCACCATATCTCCAACTAAGGGTGCACCACCCTCTCCAACTAGAAGACTCTCCAACTAAGGGTGCATCTCCAACTAAGGGTGCACCACCCTCTCCAACTAGAAGACTCTCCAACTAAGGGTGCATCTCCAACTAAGGGTGCACCACCCTCTCCAACTAGAAGACTCTCCAACTAAGGGTGCATCTCCAACTAAAAGGTTCTCCACCAACTCTAACAAAAAGGTTTTCCAGCTAAAGGTGCACCACCATCTCCAACTAAAGGTGCACCACCATCTCCAACTGGGGGGGGGGGTGAAGTTGTTAATCAGTGCCAGCTCTTAGGTAGTTTACCCTTCAGGTCCAGAGAATACCCTCTTTGGATTGCAGACTGAACCCTTCCAAACGGCACCCTCTTTGGTAACACAGGATGGTATAAAGTGGGAAGCCAAACAGTTTAGCAGACTTATCTCTGCAGTATCATGGATGGAGAGGTCCTTGGCATAGATCCTTTACCAGCTTGGCTACAAGAACTGTATCCCAATCTGCTCCAGGCTCCTCCCCACAGAGTAGACATGTATTTAAATCTCTAGCTTCACCCATGCAGCTTGTTTCCTCCAGGGTACTGTCTGACTTTTCATGGCACACATTTTTTTCTTCGGATACTCACCTCCCATGAAGATCACAGTCAATGTAAGCTCTAGTCTAGGGGACGTCTCAGAGAGAGATGTGGGCAGTCAAAATGGACAAGAAAGATGGAGGATTCCTAGCCTTTTGAAAGATGTTGCCTGGTTCTAATAGGTTACTATTTTACTTTAAAAAGTATGTGGCCAAAACCAGAAATCCTGATCAGCAACTTAAAATAGTAAAGCCACTGATCAGGATGATAGCCAGCCAGCCATTTCAGCCTGGTCTCCACCAAAACTCAGCTTCACGTGTGCATTCTGGGAACTGAGCAAGGACCAAGTTGCAATCTGGCTAAAGCCTGCAAGCAGCGCCTGAGAGTGTGGCCCTGTACAAACTGGGACCTGACAGGAATCTTAACAATGAGGTCCTGGAAGAAGCTACTCTTAAGTTGAGACGGTCCCACAGCTCAACTTATTTGACCCCATAAGGATCAAGGGAATAAGGAATTCCACATCTAGAATGATTATCAGGAAGGACAGACAGACATTCACCTTGCCAAGTCAATAAGTATCAGAAAATAACCAGAAGGATGACTAGTTCAGAAGAATCTCAAGGAGTGTAATGGTGGTTGCTTTTTCCACCCAGAGAACCAATGTTTGATGCCAGTATCAGTATCCCCAAATAGGGTAAAGGTACATGAAAGCTCCCAGAGTAGGCAGGGACTAAGAGGTAGACTTCTTCACCCTAGGCCAGCAAAGACAGCAAACCTGATAGAGCCAAGGACCCAACTGAACATACCACCATCAAGGTGCTGGCATCCCCGGGGCAAAGCCCTAAAAACATTCCTTAATAATCACAAAGTCCTGAAGAGTCACAGGGCTAGAGATGCTCCTGGCTCCCAAATTTTTATCAGGATGGCAAAACATTCATCTGGGCTAAACCATATCAAGGAATATTACCAGAAAAGCCTAACTAAAAAGCAAATGAGGATCAACCTAGACCAGGATATAAAGATCTCAGAGGCACTGGAGCTTTACCCACCACTGCTAGAGGATACTTACATCAGGAAGCTATCTTGTTCAGCATTTAGACGGGCTAGGAACCTCCTTCTGACTTCCATCACCTGCAAAGCACACCTACGTGCTGGAACATCTCCCGGTATCAAGAAGCACCCAGTTGGGAAAAACTGGCCTCCCGCAGACTGCACTTTAAGTGGGCAGAACAGACAGGACTGGAACACTTGCTTGTTTCCCAGCTACGTTTCTTGACGCAGAAAGACCTCTTGTTCCTCCTGCATGGTAAAAAATGCACACCAGCACTATGACAATGTCCAGTAATATCTGTATCTGGATACCTGTCCAGGGAACGATCCCTCAAAATAGAAGGAACCACCTGTTTTGAACTCCAAAAATGAAGACAGGCGACAAGGTTCTCTGATGAAAACCTTCCAGAAAGTAAAGAAGACATCTTCGCCAACCCCTGAAGACTGGGGTTCCTACAAGACAATCTAGTCTGCTTCGAAATTTGATCTCCAAAAACGGCAGAGGAAAATGTCTGAGGTAGTCTAAAAACAGACCGGGGTAAGGAGGGTGCCTTGAAGAGGATAACCCCTCAACCCAATTGTACAACTGTTGAAAAACAAGTCAATCCGTGGCCAAGGGAAAGGGATGTGAGAGCAACGAAGCTGTAGATTACTCTACAACAGAACTATTCAGGTTATTCTGCCTACAGACAAAGCTTTCAGTGCCACTTTCAGACAAAACCCAGTCTTGGGAGACATTTGTACCATCAGGAAGACCTTGTCTACTAGGGCCCCATGACCACTATTCTCTTCACAAGGTCATCTGAGTGTCCCACAGTTTGGAGTGTCATAAGAAGGCACTGGGGTCAACTACCTATAGAAAAAAAAAACTCAAGGTGCAGGGGCAAGACTGGAGAGTTGGAACCCTGGGAGAACCAAAAATCAGTAAATAGGCTTTTCAGCTGACCATGATGGTCAGAGTGTCTCTCTGGGAAGGAACATGGTAGGTAAATCTGCTGGATACCATACAAAAAACTGTTGGATTTGCATGTCCCTAAAGACAGTTTTCCCAGGTTGGTACAGGAGTTAGAACAAAGATCTTTTGTTCCAGGAGACCCCAAAAAGGCACAGATGGAGTAGGTCTGCTAGTCTGTGTGGTCACATAAGAAGGATGACAGCAAGGGTTCAGTCTGTAAACCTAAGTTGGTAGTGTGCACCTAAAATGTCTGAAGGGCAAACTACTCATAAGTCATTGGTACTCCATGAAAGATCCACCATTGTAGTAAAAGATCTCGATTTAAGGATTTGGCCAATTCCGCCACAGTCTGAGCAAATAAAGTCACAGCCCGAACAGTGTTAAGATTGAAGCCTGCCAGCCAGAACTGAATTTTAATAAGGGAGTTTTAACTATCTGTAGAATTCTTGGATTTGAGGACACCCTCTAACCTAGGTTTCAGTGGCAGATCCACATTCAGTATAGACCAACATTTAGCAAGATCCTTCCCAAACAAGAACAAAACCAGTGGGGTTTACAGGATCCATTATCAGGGTGTTTACAATCCCCATAAAGATTTACCCCAAAAGGCAGGTGTAATAGGAGGGTCTATTCTGCTCCTAAAGATCAAAGACTGGAAACAGCAGGCTTATCCTTTATCGATGCAGTATGTGGCACTCTGCATTTAAATGCCAAAAGAGGATTTCAAACCTGTGGACTTCAATTCCTCAAAGAAAGTGTTGTCAGGGAAGACCAAGAAACAAAAATGGTCACGTTGGTCGATGGCCAAACTACCTCTAAAGCTGCAGCCAGAACAGCAATAGACTTTGTGAAACTGTGGCCACATCCTCACTAGTCCTGACTGGGAGGTTCTCAGTGCTTTCCTACACCTTCCCCTGCAAAGTCTGTTGTGACTGTAGTAGAGGCCCCAGTCAAGCTAAGGATAACTCCCATGATGAGGTAGACACAATAATCTTGGAGTTACAGTACCTTTGGAAAATACAGAACAAACTTCTCCTGAACAGCTAGGGGAGCGTGAACTGGGGTTACCCATTACAACTGAACCCTTACATCCATGTCTAGAAATGGACATGCAGCCGCCATGTGGCAGTAAGGGAACCAAGCTGAGAGGCTAAGGCCTCAGGTACTCACAAAACTCAAACATCTGGTGAGGGTTGGATGGCTAGAGGTGACTAAATCACTGTCGCTGGGCAGTAGGAAGAGACTGAAGATCTGCTTTGCAAAAGGGCCACACAGAACTCAGATCTTCAGTCTCTTCCTACTGCCCAGCGACAGTGATTTAGTCACCTCTAGCCATCCTGTACTAGAACTCCAAGATTATTGGGTCTACCTCATCATGGGAGTCATCCTTAGCTTGACTGGAACCGCTACTACGACCAATATCCTTTTGCTTCTGCTTTGCAAAAGGGCCACGCAGAACTCAGAAGCAAAAAGATATTGATCGTAGTAGAGGCCCCAGTCAAGCTAAGGATGACTCCCATGATGAGGTAGACCCAATAATCTTGGAGTCATAGTACAGTCATAACGCCAGAAATTATAGTTTTGGATTGTTGTGGGCTTTTGGAATCATGTCAAAAATATGACTTTTATCAAGATATAATGTTATATAGCAAACAGCTCAGCAGAACCGGATGTTAAGAGTTAATTTTGTCTTGGTTAAACCTTCAAGAATTCTAGTTAAAGAAATGAAGAGAACAGGGAATTAAGACTTTTCCAAGACAATGGGATGTTTGAACTGTCAACAAGGACTATTTGTATATGGAAGTGAGAAGAATGCATCTACAGAAAGTCAAACACATAGGACTCTGACTTGTAAACATTTCAACAATAATGAGACGGGAACTCAACTGTTTGGAAGCTTAACCAAAACCTGTAGAGTGTGATGAACCAACAAACCTCTGAAACTATTACTATCTACTATTGTTCACCAAGGGTGAAAGCATTAACAATTGTTTACTATGAGTCCGATACAAGGGCTAGGCAAACAGAGATTTTTTCCCTACAACAGAGGAAATGTTGATGCTGAAACCAAGGGGTGAAATTCAGGACATTTAAGTTTAAAAGTTCACTGTATATCATTACAAAAATGTACTACAAAAACAGATTATGAATAAGATGTCATAGACTTTAAACACCACTAAATACTCAGCAATGGGAACTATATATCACTAACTTGAGTATTGAGATGATGGGAAGTAAGATGTATTATAAACTAGCATTAGTTACATGTCTTATCAAGAAACAAACAGGATGATACTTCAAGGAGGAATAACCGAATATACACCTATATTCCATGGTCCCTATTTAGAATATCATAGGTATGATCACTGCTATATCTGGATAGAGCCGTATATTTTATTCCTGAAATTACCTGAAGATTCCACCCAAGGTATGAGTCATCTCAAATGCTCACATTGTTCTGTGATACATGACCGCCACCTGGCGGGCAGGTGAGAAAGAGCTTATGTACACACATTTCTCAACTAGCCAATCAGGAAGCCTGGTGGGAAGGTATCTTAGAACAATGGACTAGTGGATATAAAAAGCCCATGTGCTGTAACAAAAAAAAAACCTCATGAAAAAGAAGAACCCTCATAAGACCTCATGGAAAGACCTGACATCTGAAGAAGATCTCTGCTGAAATAACTACTCTTCCATCTTTTCAAACTTCCTAAAACTTTAAACCTCTAAACTTATAACTTCCTACATTCTCCCCTATTGAATCTCACTTGCCTATATATCAGTCTAAAGGCGTTCCACTGCCAGCTAAATCCACGGGAGAGTTGCCTAGTCTGACGTCCGGGTGTGGTGAGATGTTTATTTGATTTGTATTAATTACTTTCTCTGTTGTGTAGAATCATAAAAATTACCTTAGTGTATTACAACAATATTGGATAGTTAGATATATGTAGTCAGATACTGTGTTACTGTTAAAAAAAATTGTTGATTGCCATATTATAAATTTTTCCATATTTCATAATTTATTGAATATTAATAACCAGAGTATCATATATCAAGGGCTTACTTCTTGCAAGCCTATGGCCACGGCATGTAAGAATATAACCTTTGAGATATTCGAAATTATTAATTATTAATAAATTTAATAAATATCATATCATTTAAATTTGTGATTGATGTAATTAGTTAGAGACATTATTAGTGTGTCTTACATTGGTAGGATATATTTTTGATTGTGTGTACCAATATTCATTTATCACCAGTCTTTTGTGTTTTGTGTTAATATATATATAATTTTTGTACATAAATAAATTTTTATATTTATCTATTATAAAGGCAAATTTTGTGTGTATGGTACGAAATCATATTGGCTAAAAGAATTCAAGGTATAATAATAAGTGGTGATCAAATTATCAAGGTGTCCAAATTATTGGTTTACTAAATATTTGCCGTATTTTAACGGCTGGAGGCACTGTAATATTTCATCTAAGGGAAAGGGACACGCCCTTTATAAATAATATATATCCTTACATAAACCACCACAACATAAATTTGGAGGCACTGCTGAGATCCATAGAAATCGTACCATAACACAAAACGCACTGGTGATTGTATATTTGTACACGTTATCAAAAATATATTTTGTATCAAAATGGCATCCAGTAATCACGGATCCACCTCTTCCAAGCATAACGAGGAAAATATGGCGGCTCAAGGCATTGAGCAGGAAGTTATGAAGCCAGCTCGGAAAGCTGCCGGTGCTTGGCAGAAGGATGTTGAAAATGAAGTAATAAATTATCTCCGCAAGAAATTGAATTTGGGGGATAGCAATAATGAATTTGTGGATGAAGAGAAAGAGCAGGCCATGGGCACCTTTGAGGACCTGTTTAACCAAAAGGGCCAGGTTGTTGGGTTTTTAATGGCATTTGCTGGAGCAGAAAGTGATAGAGGCCGTGACAGACTTCTCCTAGAAGCTTGGCCCATGTTATGGTTCATGACCGCTGGAGCTGCCCAGCAGACCAGGATTCTAAGGGAAGAGTTGTCAGAGGCCCGCCTCTTGTTAGAAAGCAAAAATCAGGACATTGAGTCTTTGAAAGGGAAGCTTGGTCATGCCGGTGTTCGTTTAGACGAATCCGAGAAACATTATGATAGATTGGTCGGAGACTTTCGAAGTGCTCAGGACCTGTATGAAAGAAACTTTCAGGAATTAAAACAACTTCAAAAGAAGTATCAGGACTTGAAAGATGAGGTGGAGTACTTCAGATCAGAGAGGTTATCTCCTGTCAAAATTAAAGTTCACCCAGGGGATAAGCATGACCAGTCAGAACTTACCTTGATAAAATCTGAGCAGAAAACTCTGGAGGAGCAGATTATAAGGTTGACGGCCCAAATAAATTCTGGGGTCCAAAGACGGACCAACCCAGTCAAGCCAGAGGCTGATGAGCGGAGATACCCGCATCACAGCGAAGTATCTGATAGTGAGTCAGGGTCAGAATATAGGTCACCTCCTAGGCTTTCAAGATACACTCCAGAGCGCTCTGAAGAAAAATATGAGGTTTCATATAGGCAGGAAGGGAAATCCCAGGGGTCATTCAGGAGATATGACACCCCAAAGGTCATTAAGTTCCTGAAGGACACTGTTCCTATGTTTTCTAAGAAAGGGTCCCTTGAAATCACCGAACACATGAAAACATATGAACAGACGTTAGAGATTCTGGGCATTAGAGATGACCACACCAAAATAGAATTGCTGCCATGGGTGTTTGAGGAGAAATACCGGCAATTCTTTGAGACCTTGAGGGCCTATTCCAATCAGTCCTGGAGAGAGGTTAAACATAAGTGCCACATGGAATTTGGGCCTTATAAAACTGTAACCTCTGCCAAGGCTGCGGCCTACAATTTAAAGTGTGGTCCTCACCAAAGCCCTGCAGAATTTCTGGCTGTCCTCAGAAATGCCTATTTCCTGGCTGAAAAGGATCCCAATCCTAACCAGCCAGAATTCAAGACACTATTCTATGAAGCATTACCTGCTTACATAAAATTGGGACTTGCAAAGGATTACAGAAAGGGATGCTCTCTTGATTGGTTGGTGAGAGAGAGTGACTATTTATTCTCGATCCAACAGTCCAGTGAGGGCGGGATAAAAAGAGAACCCAAAAATAGCCCCAAGATAGTAGCAGCCACTACCGTTTCCCCTCCAAATCCAAATTTGCAGGCAGAGAAGAAATCATATGCGGAAGTAGTCCGTGGGGGTAAAACCAATGGTTCCCCTAGATTTGTACCTCAAGCCCAGCAAGTGAAGGAGGTTCAAAACTTTGCACCCCAAAACCAGTGGGTGAGAAAGGATAGACAAAAGCCAGGAAACTACGGTAGTGGAAGTGAGAAGAATAAAAAGTATGGTAAAGGGCAGTACAGTGATGAGAATCAAAGGAGGCAATGGTATCCTCAGAGGTTCTATTATCCTCGCCAAAACCAACATGGGAATTTTTATGGGAACCCCAATTTCAACAGGCCCCATAATTACAATAAGAATCCCAATTTTAATAAAAATTCAGACTTCCAAAGATTTCCTCCACGCCAAGAACACCCTCAAGCTCAAAGGGGGGATACAGTACCCCAGGCTCCCTTTAATAACAGGGAGACCCCAAAACCTCAGAGAGAACAATGGCGTCGGGACCAGAGCAGTAGTTCTGACTCTGAGTGTCATTACCAGTCTCGTCCAAAATACAAGCGCAAGTACAGGAAAAGGGAGAATCAACAGAATGACTCCTCTGAGCGTATTGGACAAATCGAGGCACAGGTCAGCAAAATGGCTGAACAGATGGACAGGCTTGTCACTCAATTTCCATCCAATCCTTTTTTAGGAGCAGCTCCTGTGACCAACCAAGGGTCACAGAATTAACAGGCAACCAAGCCTTAAACCAACAGGGGAGGACACTGAGTCAAATGACAGGAGATGTGTGCCCCGTCCCTGACACGCCTACTAATGGAGAAGTTAGTTCTCAGGCAAAGGGGGACCATTTGTTGGTTATTAATGATTCTCCTGTTTTTCAGTGTCCATCTATTGCCCCTAATATAGTCGCGGCATCGGAAGTCGTCGGGATTGACAAGCCAGACGGAGCACCAACTTCTAGTTGTGCTTCTGTCTTGAGACAGTCCAAGAATCCCACCAGGGAGGATAAGGGTGATGTGTCCACCACATGCGGTGAGATAAGAGCTAGTCATAGGTTATTAAAGGGCCCACAGATCTTCAACCACACTAATTTCATGTGTGAGCTGACTGAATCTGATGGGAGATATTATGCCACGGTGCAGGTGCAGGATGCCAGTGATCTTTCGATTGTCGGTTTAATAGACACTGGATCCCAAGCAACCATCATGTCACAGGAGCATTTTGACAAAGTGGCGAATGTCATGCCCACCAAGCCAAGACTTAAAAGTTTTGACAGCTCATTGATTGGTGTAGGTGGAGACCCTTTACAAGTCATGGGTACCGCCTGGCTTAAACTGAAACTGGGTAATAAGGAACTGAGACACCCCATCATCATTGCTAGCATATCACAGCACCACATGATAATTGGGATGGACTTCCTAAAAAGGCTGAACACCATAGTTGATTGTGTGAACCAAGTCCTGTGGTCACAGGTAAATACCCCAATTAAATATGGGAAACTTAAAACTCCCCATTCCCGACAACACTGCCACCTGGTGGAAGAAAGGCCTGGATCATTAGAAATCCATTTCAGGAACAGCCAACTTCCTGATGTAACGGTTATCAAACCTGATGACTGTAACCCTATCAGAAGAGATGAGGAACACATTTTTAGAATTCCCCAAGATAAAATCAAAGATATTTCCCTCCAAGATGACATCCTTACGATATCTTTTCATCAGGAGGATAAACCAAGAAAAGGGGGAGATCACACCCAATTCTTGACAGGTATTGAAAGGGTTAACAGCGATTTGTTTATCCCCATCCGGATAAATGGTCTTAATAGGTCAAAATATGCCAAACTAGATTTGAGACAGGAACACAGCTTTGTAAGCCATGGGTTGATAAAACACCTGACCGAAATGGAAATGATCCGTTTCTCCACACCTCAGCGTCATTGGATTTCAGACTCCCTTGATGACTCTGATGATCACAATTCAATGGCTAGGTGTCTCTTAAACGTCACTGTAGGAAACAAAACAGCCGCCCATGTGTTCCTAGTCTTGGATAATTCCCAAACTAAAATTTATTTTGGCAACGATATATTACATCGCTTTGCAACGCAAGTCGACCTAATTAATGACTGTTTATGGAGTCGACTAAAGGGGGACCCCGAAAAATACCAAAATCTGGACTTAGCTTTAAAATCCCAGCAACAGATGCCTTATGCTGTTGAAGTCCAGGTAGCCCAAAAGATTACAATTCCTAAGGGCATAAATAATTTCATACTCCCAATCCAAGTTAAAAAGGGACATAGACTGAAGGGGTCAGATGCATTAGTATGCCTCTCCCATAAAATGCAGGGGGAGGGACTGAACATTACACACACGCCCCTAGTCAACACACATCAATCCCCGATGTACATTTACGTACATAATCTGTCCAATCAGGACATCGTCTTACCCAAAGAGACCCTTATTGGTCTAGCGGTAGAGACTGAATATTATACCTTTGGGGTTACTAACCAGGTGATTGGACTCATCCCCGATGAATATTTGTCGGAGGAACAATTAATTGAACAAACATTCCATTCATTACCAGAGGGTATTTTCACCATAGAGTCCATTTATCCATTCGATTCTAAAGATGGCACCTGTCGAATCGAAGAGACATCAATTGTCTTTGATCACCCAATCAAAGAACAAGAGTACCCCAAAGAACCTGGATGGCAGGAGAACACACACACACATCACATACCCAATGACCTCACCACGAAACTTGAAGAGGCATATGAGATAGGTCAGCCGGAAAGCTTTCCTGGATTCAAGGAGTTAGTGGAAGAGATGGTGGCCCTCGCCGACGCGTGTGCCAGTGATCTCGACCGACAATTGCTCCGAGAGCTTCTCCTTGAATTCCAAGAGATCTTTGCCAAGGATTCTTACGATTGTGGGACTACTGACCTACACATCGCTAGGATCCAAACAGATCCAGATGCCCCACCAGTATTCGTAAGACAGTATAGGTTACCATTAGCTTCCTATGAATCTCTAGCTGAGATTATCAGGAAGTTACATGAAAGGGGTATAATTAGGCCCATCCACAGCTCCTACAACCACCCGATCCTGGGTATTTTAAAACCCAATGGACAATGGCGTTTATGCGCTGATCTCCGTCAGCTGAACAAACGTGTGTACATGTCAGGATGGCCGGTCCCATACATAGACCAGTGTCTCGCCCAGCTCCAAGGATCCCAAGTTTTCACAGCTTTGGATTGTGCACAGGGGTATTGGACCATAAAGGTGAGTGAGGAAGACCAATACAAACTGGCCTTCAGTTTTGGGAATCGACAATATTGTTGGGTACGAATGCCTTTCGGATTCATAAATTCCGGACATGAATTTGCTGTGTTCATGCACAAGGCCATGCCAGACGCCTTCGAAAGGGGGACGTTGGCATATGTGGACGATATCCTGATCAAAAGTACTGATATGGCCAAACACATTACAGAACTTCGGCATGTCCTGGGCCAATTAAAAGCAGCAGGAGTAAAACTGTCCTTACAAAAAGCCCAGTGGTGTCGCACGAAGGTAAACTTCCTAGGCCATGAAGTTACTGCTGAAGGTTTGAACCCACAAAAGAAGAAAGTTGAGGCGGTTCTGAACTGTAAAGTCCCTACTAACCTTAAAGAATTGAGATCATTCCTAGGTATGGTAAACTACTCGCGTAAGTTTATTGACAATTACGCCGAGATAAGCAAGCCACTGCTTCACCTACTGAAGAAGGATGTCGAATGGTCGTGGGGTAAGAAACAGGAGGACGCCATGAAGGAATTAAAGGAACGTCTCACACAAGCGCCGTGTCTCGGATATCCCGAAGGGGGTAAAAATTTCTATCTAGAGACAGGGTTTACGCAGGTAAGTATGAGTTCTGTTCTTTACCAGAAACGTGATGATGTCAGTAAGGTGATTGCCTATGCCAGTAAAACTTTGTCCCCGGTTGAAGTAAAGTTCAGTGACTGTGAGAAAGCTCTATTGTCCACCGTGTGGGCATTACAGAATTTTCGCAGTTACATTCAGGGAGAGAGAATCATTGTTGAAACAGCACACCAGCCTTTACAGTATTTAAAGAGTGAACGTATCAAGGGAGGAAATGTGTCTAATAGCCGCATCACTGCTTGGACTTTGTCTTTGCAAGGGTGGCCTCTTGAAATTCGGTACAAACAGAACAAGGAAAGTCCAGTAGCCCAGGGCCTAGCCGAGCTCCATGATTGTTCCGCAACTACGCCTGTTATGGAGGCCCCGGACACTGACTTTCTGGAAGAACAACTGTTCTCTCCCTACAAGGTTTACGATGAAGAATACTGTAAACAGCTGCCGTGTGTATATGTGGATGGTTGTGCTTTTCATCACAAGGATGGGGAACAGCTCCAACTTGTGGCAGGTATTGGAATCGTTTGGACCCAAGGTGTCACCCCAATTTCTGTGGGATACAAACTTGGACCAAAAAGCAGTCAGGTTGCTGAACTTACTGCAATTCTTAGAGCAGTTGAGATGGCTATAGAGTTCAACATTAAAGAGTGTGCCATCATAACCGATTCCAATTATGTCAGGAATAGTTTTGTGGAGTATTTTCCTAGGTGGAAGCGAAACAACATGAACAAGAGTAATCACAAACCCGTGAAACATGGTAAGCTCTTTTGTCACATCGATGAACTGGTAAGGTTCAATGATCTCACCCTGCACTTCAAGAAGACCAAAGGCCACTCCAAGGTTCTAGGTGCCGAGAAAGAAGGGAACGATCTGGCCGATTCTCTAGCCAAGGAAGGGGCAATCACCGGTGAACTGATAGACATTGACCAATTTTTAGGCACCGTACAGGTTGAAGCTGTCACCAGGCAACAGGCCAGAACAGCTGGTGATCCAAATGCAATACAGTGGAGTCACGATTCTCCTAGTGAGGATTTAATTACTGCCCAAAAAGAAGACCCAATAATTGGCTTGTTTTATAGTCATATAGAAGATCCCAACCAAAATCCCATAAATAAGGAAGTATGTAGTGGGAAGGAGGATTTACGTATCTTAATGAAATCCAAATCCCAATTTTCTTTATACCAGGGATTGTTGATACGAACCTCAAAGGGTGGCGTACAACAATGGGTCGTCCCACTTAAATTTAGAGGTTTGATGCTACAGCATGCCCATGATGCTCCCACTTCCGGTCATCGTGGAGAGAAGATCACGTATGAGATCCTGCGGGATTATGCCTACTGGCCTCATATGTTACGTGATGTGAAGGAATACTGCCAAGGTTGCCTAATATGTCCCCAATTTCAACCTACCAAGCCAACTCACAGAGCACCTCTCCAGAAGAGGGGGATATGTATGCCTTGGTCAGACCTTCAGATGGATTTTATTGGGCCAGTAACAAAATCTTCACGAGGAAATCGGTATATGTTAACAGTTACATGTTTATTCACCAAGTATGTCGAATGTATACCAGCACCAAATAATAGCTCCGAGACATGTGCTGCATTGCTAATAAATCATGTATTTTCTCGTTTTGGTTTACCTCAGAGGATAGAGTCTGATAGAGGATCGCACTTCACTAGCGAAGTGATGGCCAAATTGTGGAAAATTTTGGGGGTTAAAAGGAAATTGCATATCGCCTATCGGCCAGCCTCTAGTGGTGGTGTAGAACGATACAATCAGACCATCGTTAATGTCCTTAAGAAATTTGTTAAGGAAACAGGTAAAGATTGGGATGTCAAACTCCCGCTGGTCCTGATGGCGTTGAGGGCTACTCCGAATACAGTTACAAAAATGTCATCTTTTGAACTGATGACAGGTAGACGGATGGTACTGCCCCAGCACTTATTGTATCGCACTACAGATCAAAATTTGATCAATGCTACCACCACACACCAGTACATAGAGGATTTACGTAAACATCTGCAATATGCTTTTGCCTTTGCCCAGCGAAATTTGGAAAGAGCTGCAACTAGTGCTAAGACATACTATGATCTCAAAACCTCCAAGAAGGAATATGAGATTGGTGACAAGGTCTATCTATACAACTTTGCAAGAGACCAGATCAAGGAACGGAAATTCCTTCCATCTTGGAAAGGTCCGTTCTCTATCATTGATAAAATCTCTCCGGTCGCATATAAATTGCAGGTCACCCGGTATGGTGAAATCAGTGATAGATGGGTGCACATCAACCAATTACGTGCTTGCCATCCGAAGTCTCAATTGCAGTTGTTGGAAGACTGAACTCACCAATTCCTATCTGGAGATATTGAGATCATTATTAAATTTCCTTTAAACATATAATTCATCTTTTGCCTTACAGGATCCAGTAACATAATTTTATATATATCCCATACTTAAACTGTTCATTTTAATAATTTAGAAAGGAAGGCCCAGACTATGACCAGACCGGCGATCGGAGGTGTCAATGACCGGACCCTAGAAGGAAGCTATAATGTCCTGTGGGAAAGACCAGATGCCAGAGATCGATCCGGAGACGATAACCTGATGTCCCAGGCCACCAAGGGCCAGTCCAGAGGAAAAGACCCGCCTAGGAGACCGTCTAAGAGACCTGTCGTGCGGAGGACCCATGGACCCCAAGGTGGATGTGTCAGGCCAGGCCGGCCTCATCACAAGACCAGGATCGTCATCGGAAGTGTCCATCTAAAGACGCCGAGTCAAGTTGAGGAACAACCAGCATGACCGCTGCCATTTTATTATCGGAAATTTTTTTTTTTATTATTTCAGTCCCTTCACCGGAGAAGACGAACAATCACTCTAGCCAAAAGCCTCACTCATGTTTTTTCGATACAGACACCCCTCTACGCGTGCCTATACCCCAAAAAACAAAGGGGGATTTTGTTGTGGGCTTTTGGAATCATGTCAAAAACGCAGTTATTTACCTGTTAACTGTATTTCCAGGAATCTTCTAGGACAGCTCACTTGAGAGATAGGGCTCCTCCCAGGAAACACCCGCTCCACCTTTTTTCCCCTTTTATAGGCGTCCTCTCTCCCATTGCCCCCAGTATAAGAATATGACCGAAGGCCTAGGAGAAAACAAAGAAGAAAACCGGTAATAAAGACATCCCCCATAGGTTCGCAACATACCTGCACATAATTGTGTGATCAAACAGTAATCGGGGGGGAGTTACGCTGTCCTAGAAGATTCCTGGAAATACAGTTAACAGGTAAATAACTGCGTTTTCCCGAGTCATCTTCTAGGACAGCTCACTTGAGAGGAGTAGAATAGAAATACGTACATTAGGGCGGGCACCCTGCTTGTAGGACCTTCCTGCCAAATGCCTGGTCCTTGCTGCCGATCAGATCCAGCCTGTAATGCTTAGTGAAGGTGGCGAAACTGGACCACGTTGCGGCTCTGCAGATCTGTCCGGGGGAGGCCCCCCCTTTTTCCGCCCAGGAGGCCGCAGTGGCCCTCGTGGAGTGGGCTTTTAGGCCGGGCGGTGGTGACAGGCCTGCCGACTTGTAACCTTCCGAAACTGCCTCCCTGATCCATCTGGCGATGGTGCCCTTGGAGGCACCGTCCCCCTTCCTTGGCCCCTGGAATAGGACGAAAAGCCGGGACGAGTGTCTCCATGTCTTCGTGCGTTCGATGTACGTGATCAAACACCGTCGAACGTCTAACCTGCTATAGTCTTCCGTGCTGCCCGGATCGGCCTCCAGGGAAGGTATTACTATTTCCTGAGATCTATGGAAGTGTGACGCGACCTTAGGTAGGAAGGCCGCGTCCGTGCGGAGGATGATCCTATCCAAGAAGATGGTGCAGTACGGCTCGATCACTGAAAGGGCATGCAACTCGCTGACCCTGCGGGCAGAAACTAGTGCCGTGAGGAGGATGGTTTTAAGCGTCAAAAACCTGAGCGAACACTCATCCAGCGGTTCGAAGGGCCCCCGCTGAAAGCTCTTCAGGACTGTGCCCAGGTCCCATGTTGGCAGTTTTGGCAAGGACGGGGCACGGCGCCTGGAGATAGCCTTCAGGAATCTGATTACCAAGGGGTCTGCCGCCAACCTCAGCTCGAGAAAGTTCGACAGAGCCGCTACCTGTACTTTGAGGGTATTGGCGGCCAGATTCTTATCCGCACCGGCTTGAAGGAATTCAAGAACGGCATGCAAAATGGGCGTGCCCGGTGCTGCGTTTCTGACCTTCCAGGCGGAAAACTTCTTTCAGACCTTGTCGTACAAGGCGTTCGTCGACCTCTTCCGGCCCTCCAAGAGGGTGGCGACCACTCTTGCCGACAGCCCCATTTCCGCTAGCCGGTCCCGCTCAGAAGCCACGCCGCTAAGGACAGCCTTTCTGGATGAGGATGCATCACCCTCCCCTGGGTGAGTAAATCGCGTGTGGGTGGCATCATCCAAGGGTCCGCTAAACTGAGCTCCTTCAACCGGGAGAACCAAGATCTCTTGGGCCAGAATGGTGCGATCAGAACAACTGTGGTTTGAGACAACTGGATCTTCTGTATCACCTGCGGCAGTAGTCTGAATGGAGGGAAGGCATAAAGGAGGTCTCCTTCCCACTGCTGGGCTAGCGCATCTATCCCCTCGCTTTTGGGGTCCCTCTGCAGGCAGAAGTACCTTTCCCGCTTTGTGTTCTGGCCGTTGGCAAATAGATCGATAGAGGGGGAGCCCCACCTGGCGCAAATCTGATCGAACGCTGACTGGCTGAGGCACCATTCTGTCTGGCTGACCTCTCTTCGGCTCAGCTGATCCGCCAATTGGTTCAGGTCCCCTTTCAGATGTACTGCCGTGATGAACTCCAGGTTTTCCTCCGCCCAGCTCAGGAGGGATCCGGCCAACTCCATCAGCCTTGGGGACCTTGTGCCTCCCTGCCTGTTCAAATATGCCACTGCAGTGGTATTGTCGGAGAGAACCTGGACACCTCTCCCCCTTATCTTTTCCTGAAAGGTCGTAAGTGCCTTGAAAACTGCCAACAGCTCCCTGTAATTTGACGACCTGCTGGAGTCCACTGCACCCCACGTGCCCTGGGCGAGGCCGTCTTCCATATGGGCACCCCAACCAGTCATGCTTGCATCCGTGGTGATCCGCACTGGGCTGGCCAGCCTCCAACTTCTTCCCCGTTCCAAAGTGAGAGTGCTTCCCCACCACTTTAGCGACTCCTTCACTTCCTGCGTGATGCGGATCCTGGAATTCAGACCTGCTCGGCTGCCGTCCCAGTGGGAAAGGGTGTGATTTTGCAGAACCCTGGAGTGAAATTGCGCCCATTGCACCCCTGGTATTGCCGCTGTCATCCGCCCGATTATTCTCATCGCGGTCCTGACCGTGCAGGTCGACATCCTCCTGAGGGCCTTTGTGTCCTGCCGCAGGTTGAGGGCTTTTTCTGATGTGAGGTATGACCGGGCCTGTGCGGAGTCCAGGACGTACCCCAAGTACGTAATCCTCTTGGAGGGGGTTAGCTGCGACTTCTCCTTGTTGATAAGCCACCCCAAACTTTCCAGAAAAGATATCGTACGTTCGATGTGCGTTCTCAGGCCACCTTCTGTGCCCGCAAATAAAAGCAGGTCGTCCAAATAGGGGATGATGTTTATCCCTTCCAGTCTCAAAACTCTTAAAGGCTCCGCTAGAATCTTGGTGAAGATCCTCGGGGCCGACGACAGGCCGAAGGGGAGTGTGTTGAACTGAAATAGCACCGGACCCATTTCGCCTTCCAGCGCAAACCTCAGGAATCTCCTGGAGTCTTCTCTTATCGGGACATGCAGGTATGCATCTTGCAGATCTATCGAGGCCATGAACACCCCAGGTGAAAGGAGATCCTTCACCGTGTATATGGACTCCATACGGAATTTGCTGGGCCTCACGAACTCGTTCACCTTCCGCAGATTCAATATCATCCTGTAAGCACCTGACGGTTTTTTCCTTAGGAAGAAATGGGAGAAGAATCCACTTCCCCTTTCCTCTTCTCTCAACTGGCAGATAACATTCTGACTGAGCATATCTTGTAGGAGGTCCACCAACGCATCCGCCATGGCCCTGTCCTTTGGCAGGGGTGTTGCAAAGAATCTCTGAGGGGGGGCCCTTGTGAACTCTATTCTGTACCCCCTGTGGATGGCCTCCAGAATGTAGGTGTTCTGGGTTATCCTTAGCCATTGTGCGTGGAAGCGCCCCAGCCTCGCTCCCACCTGGCCTCTCCAGTCACTTCTGCTGGGTTTTGGGTCTATTCTGGCTGGGGTTGAAAAGGAAACCTCCCCTGCCTCTCGGCTCGTTCCTGCCTCTTCTCGCGCCCCAGCCTGGGCGCTGGGTTTGGAACCTAGCTTCCCTTGACGTGTATCGCCTGGATGGGCGAAACCCCTTCCGTCCGACCTGCCTGCTGGGGACCGGGAAGCTCTTTTTCCTGTCTGCCGACCTTTCCAGGACTGAATTCAGCTCCGGGCCGAAAAGGAGTTTTCCTTCAAACGGCAGGCCACAGAGTTTAGACTTGGAGGCCAGATCCCCCTGCCAAGATTTCAGCCAGATAGCCCTCCGCGCCGAGTTTATGAGTGCTGTAGATCTAGCAGAGAGTCTGATGGTCTCTGCTGATGCGTCCGCGATGAAGGCCACCGCTTTCTCCAGCACCGGAAGGGACTTCAGAATCTCCTCCCCCGGGGTGCCTTGTTCCAGATGCGAACGGAGCTGCCCCAACCACACATCCAGGGTTCTGGACACGCAGGTTGTTGCCACTGCAGGCTTAAAATTTACTGCGGATGCTTCCCATGCCCTCTTCAGGAAAGCATCTGCTTTCCGATCCATTGGGTCCTTTAGGGACCCACCGTCTTCAAAGGACAGATCCGTGTCCTTCGAGATCCTCGAGAGAGGGGCATCTGGCTTTGGGCAAGTCTCCCAAACCGAGGCATCTTCCTCCTTAAAGGGGAAACGTCTCTTGAGGTTCTTGGGAAGGAAAGCTTTCCTCTCTGGCTCTTCCCATTCCCTCCTGATCGTGGACCACAGGGCAGGGTGTACTGGGAATGTACGGCTGCTTTTTGCCTGTAGCCCTGCGTACAGTTGGTCGTGGAGAGAGAGGTCCTGTTGTTCCTCCTCCAGATCCAGGGTCTCATAGATCACCTTTAACAGGTCCTCCGTGTCTTCCACCTGAAAAAGGAACCTGTCTGCCTTTGGGCCCTGAGCCTCAATCTCACCCTCCTCCGAGTCTGAGGTGTCCGACTGTTCGGCCTCTTCCCAGTCCCTTACCGGCGCTACCTTGTCCAGCTTCCTCTTTTTCCCCCCTTGGGTGCCAGAAGTGCCCGGTTGGGGCTCATCCTGGGCCGGCCCCGGCCTCTGTTCCCTGAAGCTTTGAAATGTCTTGGACATTTCCTGTGTCATATTTTGTAGGAAATCTTTAAAAAAAGATCCAGACTCCTTCTTGATGAGCTTGTCTATGCACCCCTGGCAGAGCTGCTTCCTCCAGGAGCTCGCCAGCTTCTTCCTACAAGTGGCACACTTCTTTTTCTGCTCACAAGGAGCTTCTTTCTCCCCTCTATCCTCCTCCTGTGGGCCCATCTGGGGACAAGGAGAAACATGCGTTCATGCGTCTGTAAAAACAACGCCTCCCCCCCTGTGCCACTGTGAAAGCTCCAGCCGTGGGCCTGGGGGGGGGAGAGGGGGGCTGTGTGTGCGTGGGGGGCACCCAATCATCCCGGGAGGGGAGGGGAGGAGGGGGGGGGGGGAGGGAGGGAGGGAGGGAGGGAGGGAGGGGGGGGGGGGGGGGGAGGAGGGGGGGGGCAAAAACAAAAGAGAGTTGCCAAAGGCCCTTACCTTACTGCAGGCCTCCCCCGCTCCTGACAGATCTGCCTCCATGCTGCCGCAGACTCTGCCTCGGTGCGGCGGTTTTTCAGGGGCTGGTGGGCTCCGCCCCCCCCCCTGCGATCCCCCCTCGCCGACCTCCCTCTCACGGCCGCCGGTGGAGAAGCGGCCGTGGCACGAGTTCCTTCCACGGTCCGCCGCCCATTTCCAAGATGGCGGCGGCCGTTCCCTGCTCCTGCGCCGGAAGTGACGACACCCGGCGCCCGGAAGTGACGCGATCGCAGCGTCCAGACCTCCGCAGCCGAGCCTCCTGGCCATGCTGCCGGGATCCCAGGAGCAGGTAAGACTTACCTGAAACCCCGCAGGGAAAGGCACCAATGCCTCGGTCGGCGGAGCGGGCTCTACCCCCCTGGAGAGCCCCGCTGGGACCATCTGGGGCCGACGCCCCCACCCTACAACGGGCATTCCCCGAGTGGAAACTGGCTGAAAGGTCCCCCCCCTCACAAGGCCCCTGCCTCGCTTGGAGGAAGGGGGGGCCTCAGCCAGGGACCCTCTGTACTCCGCCAGAGAGCCCAGATAAAAACAAAAAATGGGCGTAGCTCCTTCCTGGCCGGAGGAAACACTAAAACTGGGGGCAATGGGAGAGAGGACGCCTATAAAAGGGGAAAAAAGGTGGAGCGGGTGTTTCCTGGGAGGAGCCCTATCTCTCAAGTGAGCTGTCCTAGAAGATGACTCGGGAAAATATGACTTTTATCAAGATATAATGTTATATAGCAAACAGCTCAGCAGAACCGGATGTTAAGAGTTAATTTTGTCTTGGTTAAACCTTCAAGAATTCTAGTTAAAGAAATGAAGAGAACAGGGAATTAAGACTTTTCCAAGACAATGGGATGTTTGAACTGTCAACAAGGACTATTTGTATATGGAAGTGAGAAGAATGCATCTACAGAAAGTCAAACACATAGGACTCTGACTTGTAAACATTTCAACAATAATGAGACGGGAACTCAACTGTTTGGAAGCTTAACCAAAACCTGTAGAGTGTGATGAACCAACAAACCTCTGAAACTATTACTATCTACTATTGTTCACCAAGGGTGAAAGCATTAACAATTGTTTACTATGAGTCCGATACAAGGGCTAGGCAAACAGAGATTTTTTCCCTACAACAGAGGAAATGTTGATGCTGAAACCAAGGGGTGAAATTCAGGACATTTAAGTTTAAAAGTTCACTGTATATCATTACAAAAATGTACTACAAAAACAGATTATGAATAAGATGTCATAGACTTTAAACACCACTAAATACTCAGCAATGGGAACTATATATCACTAACTTGAGTATTGAGATGATGGGAAGTAAGATGTATTATAAACTAGCATTAGTTACATGTCTTATCAAGAAACAAACAGGATGATACTTCAAGGAGGAATAACCGAATATACACCTATATTCCATGGTCCCTATTTAGAATATCATAGGTATGATCACTGCTATATCTGGATAGAGCCGTATATTTTATTCCTGAAATTACCTGAAGATTCCACCCAAGGTATGAGTCATCTCAAATGCTCACATTGTTCTGTGATACATGACCGCCACCTGGCGGGCAGGTGAGAAAGAGCTTATGTACACACATTTCTCAACTAGCCAATCAGGAAGCCTGGTGGGAAGGTATCTTAGAACAATGGACTAGTGGATATAAAAAGCCCATGTGCTGTAACAAAAAAAAAACCTCATGAAAAAGAAGAACCCTCATAAGACCTCATGGAAAGACCTGACATCTGAAGAAGATCTCTGCTGAAATAACTACTCTTCCATCTTTTCAAACTTCCTAAAACTTTAAACCTCTAAACTTATAACTTCCTACATTCTCCCCTATTGAATCTCACTTGCCTATATATCAGTCTAAAGGCGTTCCACTGCCAGCTAAATCCACGGGAGAGTTGCCTAGTCTGACGTCCGGGTGTGGTGAGATGTTTATTTGATTTGTATTAATTACTTTCTCTGTTGTGTAGAATCATAAAAATTACCTTAGTGTATTACAACAATATTGGATAGTTAGATATATGTAGTCAGATACTGTGTTACTGTTAAAAAAAATTGTTGATTGCCATATTATAAATTTTTCCATATTTCATAATTTATTGAATATTAATAACCAGAGTATCATATATCAAGGGCTTACTTCTTGCAAGCCTATGGCCACGGCATGTAAGAATATAACCTTTGAGATATTCGAAATTATTAATTATTAATAAATTTAATAAATATCATATCATTTAAATTTGTGATTGATGTAATTAGTTAGAGACATTATTAGTGTGTCTTACATTGGTAGGATATATTTTTGATTGTGTGTACCAATATTCATTTATCACCAGTCTTTTGTGTTTTGTGTTAATATATATATAATTTTTGTACATAAATAAATTTTTATATTTATCTATTATAAGGCAAATTTTGTGTGTATGGTACGAAATCATATTGGCTAAAAGAATTCAAGGTATAATAATAAGTGGTGATCAAATTATCAAGGTGTCCAAATTATTGGTTTACTAAATATTTGCCGTATTTTAACGGCTGGAGGCACTGTAATATTTCATCTAAGGGAAAGGGACACGCCCTTTATAAATAATATATATCCTTACATAAACCACCACAACAGGATACATTTCTCCAGTGAAGAATTTCATTTCGTCATATTTGATTTATGGAACAAATTAATTTTTGGAATCAGTTTTGTATCTTTGGCATTCATTTCATATGTTCGTTGGATTTGAAAAATTTTTGCAATTTTTCCATAAGATTGCTAAAAATAATTGATATATTATCGAATGGACACATTCAAGGTTTTTGGACGCTAGTCCAACCCACCAAGAGAAATGATCATGAGCAGATTACACAATATCAACTAGTGCCACGTGCCTCTGAATTAACAAATGGAATGAAAATGTGAATCCATTTGTTAGCTGATTAAACGAATCTTAAAATTTAATTAAATTTTCCCACGGGCCCGAACTTCTATCGCATCATGTGAGGTCCTCCGAATGAAAAATACATTTGTTAATTTTGATTCGTGGACATTTGCTATGTCCATTCAGAGATTCATACGCATCTGAATCTCTGAAAATGAAAAAATTAGTCCGAAAAACAAATTGAAACAAAACTAAAATGTCTGTTGTGGACCCAAATTTTCGTCATCTCCCCACACTAAGTCTCCATGAGGGCCGGCAAACATTCCCCTACTACGCGAACAAGAATGGGGCGCCCCTTCATTGTGCAAAGGGTTTGTTCCCCAGCTTAGCAAGAACGTAAGTCCACGATTTAGGCTGCCTAAACCTTTTCCAGACCGGGCGCATGCTTTATCAACCGGGCGCATGCTTCGTCAGGCAGCGGCTTTTTTTCCCGGCTTCCCCAGTGGCGGATGCATGTGTGAGGCTGTGCGAGTTTTGACTCTCCTCCCCCACGGACTGACAAGAGTGACCATTCAAGGAGGCGGCTTGGATTGAGCCAATCAACAGTAAATAGCTTCATGTATGCTTGGGGCAAGCATAGATCTATACTCAAAAAAATGTAAACAAAACAAAAAAACCAACACACACCCCCCACACACACACAAAACACAGACAAAACAAACAAAGCCCCCCCAGCCTGGACAAAAAACACCATTAAAACAAAACCCACAAGAAAACAAAAAAAAAAAAACAAATACCCACAAAAACAAAAAAAACCCCACAAAGCAAAAAAAAAAAAAAAAAAAAAATCCCACAAAACACAAACAAAACCCCACAAAAAAAAAAAAAAAAACACACACAAACTAAAACAAAACAAACCCACAAAGAAAAAAACCCCCACAAAACAAAACAAACCCCACAACCACAACCCCCCCCCCCCCACACACACACACAAAACTGTGGGTGTAGGATTATAACTTTTTTTTGCTATGGTTGAACTGGATGGACTTTTGTCTTTTTTCAGCCAGACTAACTATGTGGGTTTTTTTTTTGTTTGGTTTGTGGGTTTTTGTGGGGTTTCTTTTTGTTTACATAGTTAGTCTGGCTGAAAAAAAGACAAAAGTCCATCCAGTTCAACCATAGGAAAAAAAAGTTATCCTACATCCACAGTTTTGGGGGGGGGGGGGGGGGGGGGGAGAGGTGTTTGTGGGGTTTTTTTTTTTTTTGTTTGGTTTGTGGGGTTTTTTTTTGTTTTTGTTTACAAACACCCCCCCCCAAAACTGTGGATGTAGGATAACTTTTTTGTCCTATGGTTGAACTGGATGGACTTTTGTCTTTTTTCAGCCAGACTAACTATGTAACCGTGTAAACAAAAAGCAACCCCACAAAAACCAAACAAAAAAAACCCCCACAAACACCCCCCCCCCCCACAAAACTGGATGTAGGATTATAACTTTTTTTTCCTATGGTTGAACTGGGTGGACTTTTGTCTTTTTTTCAGCCAGACTATGTAACTATGTAAAACAAACAAAATAAAACCCCCACAAACCAAACAAAAAAAAAAAAAAACACAAACCTACAAAAACAACCCCCCCCCCCAAAAAAAGAAAAAAACTGAAAACCCCACCCCCTAAAAAAGTTTTTCTGCCATTACTTTTCAGTGACCCGGGGTGGGGGTCATGATATTAAATGGGAGTACACAGGATTCTAGCGCAACACTCAGTTAATAAACCGTATTACACCGCGGCAAGTTGCGTTTTGTTGTCTTTGGTCAAACCTTTGTACCCCACCCCCACCCCCATTCACAAAGGAAAACGCACCTTCCGCTTGGTATTTCAATGCTTTATTCATTGATTAAAAGAATATACATTTAACATAAACCAAACATCAGTCATTGCTAACATTCAGCTGGCTTTCTTGTGTTCTGTCAGGAGTTCCCAAAAATTTTCCCGTTTGTTTTTCTATTAATAATTTGATTGCATTTACAAAGATAAAATATCACCACATCTGGCATGCCACCCCCTTTACACGCTGTGCCAGTGGATCCTCTTATTCCAGGAACGGGCCCGGCCGGCTCCGCCGCCCCAAGCTGCACGAAGAACCGCGATATCGGCGGGCTGTTGCTGAGATTGTAGTCCCTCCCGCAGCTGGGACGGCACGGCCAGCCTTGTCCCGACTCCCTGCTTCTATACGGGATGTACGTATAAAATCACCCATCAAATCGGCATGGTATGTGTTCACTGGAGACAAAACAGTGCACACCTGTCAAAGAGCTTTTTATTTGATTTTTTTTTCTATTTAATATAAGATGGTAAAACCATTTTCTGTAAAACACATATAAACTTTAACCCATAAATAGAATCTTCTCTGGACGTCTGTTGCATAAACGGATTCCCCGAAGCTCACAAAGATGGCGGCCAGCCCTCAGCACTGCTGGGTACCCACGTCGGCCGCTGTGTAGCTTTATGTAGATTTATTATTGCAGACGGTCCGTGTTTTTGTTTTGTTTTTAAATCGATAAATGCACAACATTCGTACCACTTAAAACTGGGGTTCAGATGGAAGTCTCACAGAGACCACTTCCCTTACCTCGGGGTTGCCCTGAAACCGGCCGGCTTTTGAAGCCGCGCCAGCTTAGAACAAGATATTAAAACAAACTTCGTGGAATGTTTTTTTTTTTCGTTTTTTTTTTTTTTCTTTTACTCGCTTTTTATGCACTATAGCAGCTTTACACCAGCGATATCACGTTTTGTTATCTCTTTACATTCGCTAGTCACAGTGAAACAGGTGTGTGTGTGTTTTTCCTTTTTGTTAAAGAGTTGTTTTTGTTTTGAGGTGTTTGTATTCCGTCACTGAAACCACAGCACAGCTGCGAACCACGGGTCGAAAACCGACCTTTTTTGTTTTTTTTTGTTTTCTATATTACAATCCAGCAGTGTCGCGGGTCGGCTCGAAACGGCGGCCGACCTCCCCCTGCCAGTATGTGGGCACTTTTATTTAAAAGTTTTACTCTTTGGCAGCTGAAACAGGCGCTGACAGAGAAAAAAAAAAAAAAAAATCCGGTGACTTGGTTGTCAGGGATCTCACGACTAAAAGCACGCTGGTGCTATCGAAGACGCATTCGGTAAACTGAAAATGAACAAAAAAAAAAAAAAAATGCTTCATGCATTAGAAACTCATAAGAAAAAAATTTTTAAAAAAAATGCTTCATGTACTAGAAACTCATAAGAAATAAAAAAAAAAAAATGCTTCATGCACGAGACACTCATAAGAAATAAAAAAAAAAAAAATGCTTCATGCACGAGAAACTCAAAAAAAAAAAAAAATAAAAAAATAAATGAATAAAAAAAATGCTTCATGTACTAGAAACACAAAAAAAAAAAAAAAAAAGAGAAAAAAAGATGATGATAACATTACTCCAGTACAAAAAGTGACAGTTTCAAAAGAAAATCGGAGGTCCTGTCCAGGCAGAGTTTTGGCCTATAGCAGATTGGTTCTCCGGTGAGCCTGGCAAAGCTTTCAGCGAGCTCGGTGACAACTCTTGGGAAGCCTGTATAAATCGACCAACGTTTTGAGGGCTCCTACTTCTGCATTTGGGGGGCTGGCTGTCACTTTAAAACTGGACTAGTCTTACAAATGCCCCTTCCCTGTCTAACGCCAATGCTGACTAACCTATGTACATAAAGAGATTTATATACTTATTTGCAGCCTGCACTGGCCCCCCTGTGTCACAGCAGCTGCAGGGGAGAGGAGAGAGCAATGGCAACCACTGACAAAGTCATGTGATCCGGCTCCCTTGTCAGCCAGCAGCAGGGGAGAGGAGAGAGCAATGGCAATCATTGACAAAGTCATGTGATCCGGCTCCCTTGTCAGCCAGCAGCAGGGGAAAGGAGAGAGCACCAACAATCATTGACAAAGTCATGTGATCCGGCTCCCTTGTCAGCCAGTAGCAGCTGCAGAGGAGAAGACGGAGCACTGATGCCGATTGAGACAAAAGTTCATGTGATCCGGCTCCCTTGTGTCAGCCAGCAGCAGCTGCAGGGGAGAGGAGAGAGCAACGACAACCATTGACAAAGTCATGTGATCCGACTCCCTTGTGTCAGCCAGCAGCAGCTGCAGGGGAGAGGAGAGAGCACCGACAACCATTAAAAAAAGGAGTGTATGGGTGATTTCATTGCTCCCAGATTTTCCAGCTGTTGTGGAGCTCTCTCCTCTCCCATGCAGCTGGCATTGGCTAACACAAGGGATCACGCGTCTAGTCTGGAGCAGGCTGACAATAGGCAAGATAGTTAGAGGGGGGGGGGGGGGGGGGGGGACGACATTTTTATGACTAGTCAAGCTTAGGCTGGAATGCTACTAGTGACCCATTTAGTTTTGTAGCGCTCATCCAATCCGTGTGTCTGAAGTGTCTACCCTGGCCTACTGTGCAAAGTGGGACTTGGGAGATACCTCATTCCGAGGCGGCCAAGGCGCTAGACCAGTCGGCCGAGGCGCTAGACCAGTCGACCGAGGCGCTAGACCAGTCGACCGAGGCGGCCGACGAGCTAGACCAGTCGACCGAGGCGGCCGACGAGCTAGACCAGTCGACCGAGGCGGCCGACGAGCTAGACCAGTCGACCGAGGCGGCCGACGAGCTAGACCAGTCGACCGAGGCGGCCGACGAGCTAGACCAGTCGACCGAGGCGGCCGACGAGCTAGACCAGTCGACCGAGGCGGCCGACGAGCTAGACCAGTCGACCGAGGCGGCCGACGAGCTAGACCAGTCGACCGAGGCGGCCGACGAGCTAGACCAGTCGACCGAGGCGGCCGACGAGCTAGACCAGTCGACCGAGGCGGCCGACGAGCTAGACCAGTCGACCGAGGCGGCCGACGAGCTAGACCAGTCGACCGAGGCGGCCGACGAGCTAGACCAGTCGACCGAGGCGGCCGACGAGCTAGACCAGTCGACCGAGGCGGCCGACGAGCTAGACCAGTCGACCGAGGCGGCCGACGAGCTAGACCAGTCGACCGAGGCGGCCGACGAGCTAGACCAGTCGACCGAGGCGGCCGACGAGCTAGACCAGTCGACCGAGGCGGCCGACGAGCTAGACCAGTCGACCGAGGCGGCCGACGAGCTAGACCAGTCGACCGAGGCGGCCGACGAGCTAGACCAGTCGACCGAGGCGGCCGACGAGCTAGACCAGTCGACCGAGGCGGCCGACGAGCTAGACCAGTCGACCGAGGCGGCCGACGAGCTAGACCAGTCGACCGAGGCGGCCGACGAGCTAGACCAGTCTACCGAGGCGGCCGACGAGCTAGACCAGTCTACCGAGGCGGCCGACGAGCTAGACCAGTCTACCGAGGCGGCCGACGAGCTAGACCAGTCTACCGAGGCGGCCGACGAGCTAGACCAGTCTACCGAGGCGGCCGACGAGCTAGACCAGTCTACCGAGGCGGCCGACGTGCTAGACCAGTCTACCGAGGCGGCCGACGTGCTAGACCAGTCTACCGAGGCGGCCGACGTGCTAGACCAGTCTACCGAGGCGGCCGACGTGCTAGACCAGTCTACCGAGGCGGCCGACGTGCTAGACCAGTCTACCGAGGCGGCCGACGTGCTAGACCAGTCTACCGAGGCGGCCGACGTGCTAGACCAGTCTACCGAGGCGGCCGACGTGCTAGACCAGTCTACCGAGGCGGCCGACGTGCTAGACCAGTCTACCGAGGCGGCCGACGTGCTAGACCAGTCTACCGAGGCGGCCGACGTGCTAGACCAGTCTACCGAGGCGGCCGACGTGCTAGACCAGTCTACCGAGGCGGCCGACGTGCTAGACCAGTCTACCGAGGCGGCCGACGTGCTAGACCAGTCTACCGAGGCGGCCGACGTGCTAGACCAGTCTACCGAGGCGGCCGACGTGCTAGACCAGTCTACCGAGGAGGCCGATGTGCTAGATCAGTCTACCGAGGAGGCCGATGTACTAGATCAGTCTACTGATCTAGTACATAGGCTGCTTAGGAGTGTGGCATCCCCGAATCACTTTGCTCAGTAGGCCAAGGTTCAAGCAGCGCTGTAGCCTATTGAAGCCGATGTTTGACATCTCCAACCTGGAGCTGAAGTTTGCCTTAAACTCAAAAACTATTAAAAACATTGAAGCATCGCTCCCATATTTGCTCAACTGCCGTTTCATTTTATCCTCAATGCCCCCCCAAGAAGAACAGTTACACCTATAGGGTGGCTACATTGCCTTGGAGGGTCTCCCTGGAGCCACCCCCTCCATGCATGCTCCCAGGACTACAGGAAGCCGACACAGACAGCCCCGTATGTCAACCACAGTGCTGCTCTGTAGTGAAACCAAGCTGTCAATCTAAGAGCTGGCGGGCAATCGGCTCTGGCGCGCGCCACGTGTGCAGAGAATATTGTGGCGGAGGAGGTCGTCTTTTAAAAGACTCGAGAGCAGAATTGGGAGAAAAAAAAAGTCTTCTAGTCTAGAGCTGAGGGTTCAAGATCACTGTAAAGTCTTCAACAAAGCTGCTGGAAGCTCTGCCAACGCTCACGGTACACCTTGCCCCTTAGACAGGCCAAAAGCTCATGTGAACGAAGCCCAAAACACAGAACTCGATTTGACTTTTTAGAACTTCCTTTGTTAAAAAAAAAAAAAAAAAAAGTATATATAATAATAAAAAAAAATATAATTATAATAATCAGCTTAACATTTTCTTTACCAAGTAAACCGCACAATTCTAGAACACGCGTTTAACACTCACTGGCACACCAGTATTTAAAAAAAAAAAGAAAAAAAAAAAAACATTATTTTGGCGCCCATGCACAGCACTCGGGGTAAGACGAAGACAAAAACAAACACACAAAAAAAAAAAAAAAAGAAAAAAAAAACAAAAAGCACACAATGCAAAGTTACTTGGTAAACAAAAAAAACCACAAAAAAAAAAAGCACAAATACCAAAAAGTTAGCAACCTGAGGAAGAAACCCTTTTGTAGGTTTTTCTTAAAGAGTCTTTTAAGTCACTAGGCCTTGCTAGCAATGCAGTTCATATACACAAAGCGAGGCGAACTTCATCTATGGAAACGAACCCCTCCCCCCCCATCCCCCCACCCCAAAACGTTGGTCTGATAAGCAGTCGTACACAAGACACGCGAGGAAGTCCCTAAAGCCCATTAAGTGCTCTTTGTTTGTCGCAGCGCCAGTTTCTGGCGCTGAAAATCCTGTAGACTAAAAAAGGAGGGTCGCTCTCTAACATCTGACCGAGAAAGTCCCCTCCCCCGAGGAGCACTTTTAACCGTGAAAGCCCTGAACACTGTCACGTTCGACTTAGTTACCAATATCCGACTTTCCTTTTTTTTTTTTTTTCTTTTTTCTCTTTTTTTTCTTCTTTTCATCAAGAAGTAGATACACACATACAATTTTTATATAGCTAATACTGATTAAACACAGCACAAAAAGGGTTAAACTCACTCTACTGAGGAAACATTATAAGACCCTATTTGCATATGTAACCACAGGAAACTTCTAGAGAATAAAAAAAAAAAAAAAAAAAAAAAGCTAAATGCCTTCGCTGAAGTTTTGCATCTCTCTGTAAAAGTGCCGAGCCGGTTCGGTGAAGACGCTGAGAAGTTCAATGTCCATGACCGCCTGCCAAGGTCGTGCTAATCCGATCGATACCTGTTCTATCAGGTTGTGCACTGGATCCACATCTTGGTCGGCCAGCTCGCTTTGGTCAAAGTCTATGCTCTCCTCTGTGACCTCCAGGACTTTTAGGTCTGGCCCCCGAAGACGAGCGATTGCTATGAGGTTGTGTGCCCAGACGGTGTAGCCTGCGGAAAGAGGAGACGACACGTTATTCAGAAAAAAATGGAACTATTGTACTTGCCGTAACCACTTAAGGACCGCCCACTGTACTTCTACTGCAGAAGGGCAGCCCTTCTGCGCTGGATCACGTACACATAGGTGATCCAGAATATACAGGTATAGGGCGCGCGCACCCGCTCAGTCTGTGCTGTCATTTGCTATAGCACTAAGGACCGCCAACTGTACTTCTACTGCAGAAGAGCAGGACGTCTGCGCTGGATCACGTACTCCTAGGTGATCCAGCATATCCAGGTATAGGGCGCGCGCACCCGCTCAGTCTGTCAGTCAACCGGTCTCGGCCAATGATTTATGATGGACCTTTTAGTACTTGCCGTAACCACTTAAGGACTACCCACTGTACTTCTACTAAAGAAGGGCAGCCCTTCTGCGCTGGATCACGTACACATAGGTGATCCAGAATATACAGGTATAGGGCGCGCGCACCCGCTCAGTCTGTGCTGTCATTTGCTATAGCACTAAGGACCGCCAACTGTACTTCTACTGCAGAAGAGCAGGACGTCTGCGCTGGATCACGTACTCCTAGGTGATCCAGCATATCCAGGTATAGGGCGCGCGCACCCGCTCAGTCTGTCAGTCAACCGGTCTCGGCCAATGATTTATGATGGACCTTTTAGTACTTGCCGTAACCACTTAAGGACTACCCACTGTACTTCTACTAAAGAAGGGCAGCCCTTCTGCGCTGGATCACGTACACATAGGTGATCCAGCATATCCAGGTATAGGGCGCGCGCACCCGCTCAGTCTGTCAGTCAACAGGTCTCGGCCAATGATTTATGATGGAACTTTTAGTACTTGCTGTAACCACTTAAGGACCGCTCACTGTACTTCTACTGCAGCGGGGCAGCCCTTCTGCGCTGGATCAAGTACACGTAGGTGATCCAGCATATCCGGGTATAGGGTGCGCACACCCGCTTAATCTGTGCTGTCATTTGCTATAGCACTAAGGACCACACACTATACTTTTACTGCAGCGGGGCAGCCCTTCTGCGCTGGATCACGTACACGTAGGTGATCTAGCATATCCAGGTATAGGGCGCGCGCACCCGCTCAATCTGTGCTGTCATTTGCTATAGCACTAAGGACCGCCCACTATACTTTTACTACAGCAGGGCAGCACTTCTGCGCTGGATCACGTAAATGTATTTGATCCAGCGTATCCAGGTATAGGGCGCGCGCACCCGCTCAATCTGTGCTGTCATTTGGTACAGCACATGTCGGCCGGCAGGTCCCAGCCAATGATTTATGATGGAACATTTGTACTTGCCGTAACCACTTAACCACTTGCCTACCAGGCACTTATACCCCCTTCCTTACCAGGCCAATTTTCAGCTTTCAGCGCTGCCGCACTTTGACAATTGCGCGGTCATGCAACATTGTACACATATGAAATTTTGATCATTTTTTTCTCACAAATAGAGCTTTCTTTTGGTGGTATTTAATCGCCACTGGGCGCTTTACTTTTTGCGCTATAAATTAAAAATGTGCAAAAAATTTGAAAAATAAAAAAAAAGTTTGTTTCTTTTATAAAATTTTTCAAACAGGTATTTTTTCTCCTTCACTGATTTGCGTTGATGAGGCGGCACTGATGGGCACTGATAGGCAGCACTAAAGGGCACTGATAGGCAGCACTAATGAGGTGGCACGGATAGGCGGCACTGATAGACAGCACTAATTAGGGGTCACGGATAGGCGGCACTGATATGCAGCACTGATAGGCGGCACTGATAGGCGGCACTGATGATGGGTACTGATAGACGGCACTGACTGGCATCACTTCTGGGCACTGACTGGCGGCACTGACTGGCACAACCCCTGGGCACCGACTGGTGGCACTGACTGGCAGCACTGGTGGGTGGCACTGGTGGGCGGGCACAGGTGGGTGGCACTTCTAGGCACAGGTAGGTGGCACTGCAGAGTGGCACAGGTGGGGGCACTGCTGGGCACAGGTGGGGGCACTGCTGGGCACAGGTGGGCGGGGCTAGTGGGCGCACTGCTGGGCGGAACATGCGGGTGTCACTGCTGGGCACCGATCATCAGGGCACTGATCATCAGTGCCCTGATGATCGGTGCCGATCCCCGCTCTGACAACTGCCGGTTCTCGGCAGTACTTTCTTCACGATCTGACAGCGTGAGGAAAGTGCAGCCGAGAACCGGCACTTGCATTTCCCTGTGATCAGCGTGTCATTGGACACCGCTGATCACGTGGTAAAAGGCCGGTGGGATCGGCCTTTCACCACATCACGTGATCAGCTGTGTCCGTAGGACACAGCGATCACGGAGATCGCCGGGTGCGCGCAGGAGAGCGCGTTCTGGGAGGACGTCATATGACGTCCACTCAGAACTGGCCGTCCGCGGTGAAGCCGTCATTCGGCTATGCGCGGTCGGCAAGAAGTTAAGGACCGCCCGCTGTACTTTTACTGGAGAAGGGCAGCCCTTCTGCGCTGGATCACGTACACCTAGGTGATCCAGCATATCCAGGTATAGGGCGCGCGCGCCCCCTCAGTCTGTCAGTCAGCAGGTCTCGGCCAATGATTTATGATGGAACTTTAGTACTTGCCGTAACCACTTAAGGACCGCCCGCTCTACTTTTACTGTAGCAGGGCAGCACTTCTGCTCTAGATCACGTACATGTACGTGATCCAGCATATCCAGGTATAGGGTGCGCACGCACCCGCTCAATCTGTGCTGTCATTTGGTATAACACCAAGGACCGCCCACTATACTTTACTAACAACACAGGGCTCTGTACAGAGAACAACGATGTGGCTGTATTTTCTCCCTGCTTTGCCACATCTATTCGTAAGCAGCACACATTACACTTGATAGGCACACAGTTAACCCTTTGATTGCCCCTTGATGTTAACCCCTTCCCAGCCAGTGTCATTAGTACAGTGTACAGTATTAGCACCAATCATTGGTTAGTGTCACTACTGATGTCACTTTCAGTCGGTTTGTCTCTCTCCCAACCAGCGTCAGTTAGCGCCAGATTGTCCACCACACTATAAGTCACTGATCACCGCTATAGAGTCAGAGCTGCATAAAATTCCAGCATATATCCCCATAGTTTGAAGACGCTATAATTTTCACACAAACAAATTAATATACACTTGTTGGGATTTTTATATTTTCCTTTTTTTAGCAAATACATGGAGCACACAAAATATGTAACAAACTTGCGCAAATGGAAATGAGTGAAAAATTAAATGCTGCTGTTCAAGGATTGACTAAACCTCAAAAAATAAAAATACAGCGCAAATACTACAAATAATCAAAACTGTGACAAATTATATGTGAAAGTCCAAAAAAAGGCCCAAATAAAGTCCAATGTCCCAAAAAATGTGAAACAATTATTATTTACTCAAATTTTATAAATTTTTCCAGCTTTCTCACATCTTCTGTGAAAAGAGTTATATAGATCCACACTCAACAAATGTTGTGAATTTTCACAGTAGATGTGAGAAAAAGCTGGAAAAATTTATAAAATTTGAGTAAATAATAATTGTTTCACATTTTTTGGGACATTGGACTTTATTTGGGCCTTTTTTGGACTTTCACATATAATTTGTCACAGTTTTGATTATTTGTATTTTTAGAAATACATGGAGCAGGCTACACTTTGGCCTAAATTTATTTTTTATTTTTATTAATTTACTGGATATATTTTATAACCGAAAGTAAAAAAAACATTGTTTTCAAAATGTTCAATCTTTTAATTTATATAATAAAAAATAACAATAAAAAAGAAAAACAAAAACTCAGTGGTGATCAAATAGTGAGCAGAGAGTGGCGACTGTTACCACACTCTGCTCACAGCGGCTGTGCGAACTCAGCGATCGGTGGTCATGTGATCGCCGAGTTCTGACAAAGAGCCAGTAGGGGACAGATGCAGCACCGGACCAATACCGCATCCACCTAGCCAAGTGTAATTTGAACAAAAAAACCAAACCCCATACTTCTTTTAAAGTAGCACAGTGTCAAAGAGCAAAAAATGCCCTGGTCAAGAAGGGGGTAAAACCTTACGGAGCTTAATATTCAATTTCTTGGAGTTGAGGGACACGGGAATTTAAAGAATTTTGGGTTATACTGCTGCCTATGGGAGGATTAGACACTAGCAAACAAAACCGTGACCACATGGTATAATCCCTCATACTTCCAGCATGCCTCAATTTGGTGGTAAAGAGCATGCTCAGAGAGGCTTGGGACCCGTGTCCCTCAATGAACTTCAAGAAATGTACGGCTGGTTCAAAAAAAAAAACAATTTCCTTTCTCATTGATTGAGGTACACCAATTCAGAGACTACTGGGACATCTAAAAGCAGTCCAACAGCAACAAAAAACAGCCTAGAGGAACCGATGCCTGAATCGGCCATCAGAAGAGGCCTACACATCCACCTGGAAAAACTTGGAGAACGGATAAGCAGAAGGCCAGATGACAGCATTTGCAAATATACAAAACCGTAGCCGGATGATGTTGGAACCTGATCTTTAAGACCATAAGAGTGATGACCTGTCAGAGCCACTGAAAAATGGTGGAACAAGAAGTTGGTTCCCCTTCACGGGGACCATCAAGGATGACAAAAGCCAGTGTTTATAATGGAAGCACTGACTGCATGGTAGACCTGAAGAACAAAAGCTACATCTAGGTAAAGCTAGGCGATTTCCTGGTGTACTAGAGAGAGGGACAGAAGAACAGTGTCCCAATATACCAGGAAGAAAGGAAAAACAAAAACACGGAAGGAAAGGGAGGAAAAACAAAAACACGGAAGGAAAGGGAGGAAAAACAAAAAAGGAAGGAAAGAGAGGAAAAACAAAAAAAGGAAGGAAAGAGAGGAAAAACAAAAAAAGGAAGGAAAGAGGAAAAACAAAAAAAGGAAGGAAAGAGGAAAAACAAAAAAAGGAAGGAAAGAGGAAAAACAAAAAAAGGAAGGAAAGAGGAAAAACAAAAAAAGGAAGGAAAGAGGAAAAACAAAAAAAGGAAGGAAAGAGGAAAAACAAAAAAAGGAAGGAAAGAGGAAAAACAAAAAAAGGAAGGAAAGAGAGGAAAAACAAAAAAAGGAAGGAAAGAGAGGAAAAACAAAAAAAGGAAGGAAAGAGAGGAAAAACAAAAAAAGGAAGGAAAAAAAAAACAAAACACAAACAAGGAAGGGAAAAAAAAGGAACAAAAAAGAAGCAAAAAACAAAAACAAAAAAAACCAACAATCCCAAAAAAGCACGGATGGGAAGGAAAAGGAAAACAGATGGGAAGAAAGGGACTGTTAACAGGACAAAGATATATGCCTCACAAAAGGAGATAGTAATAAAACAAAAGCTTGTGAGACCAGGAAGGGGAATATATCTGATGGGTTCAGAAGGTAGTTTTTGAAGTACTGAATGAACCAAACACAGATACCACTGAACCATGGGAGAGCCACACGGGAGAAACCTTGTACGAAAGTCTTAAGGACAGAGTGGGAAGCCAGCATCCTCTGGTAGAAGACCGCAAGTGCCAAGGTCTGTCCTTTGATGGAAGTTGCAAAGAAGACCAAGGATTCATCCCACACAGACTTTTGGGATAAACATTTTTCCCCACACCAAGCAAAATCAAGGCAGACAAGGCTGGAAAATGGAGTTCTGTCCAAAAAAAATTTTTTTCTACCTCTTGCCACAGCACAACTTCTGGTTTCTCCCTGGTGGTTGATGTGGCTACTGCTATTGTCTAACTAAATCCTGAAAGAATGATCCTCTAGTTTGGGTGTCCAATGTTGCAGGAAAATGAAAATGTTTCAAAAGCTCCAGAATATTTATTGGGATTCGGATATTCCTCTGACGTCCAAGTGTCCTACATAGACCAGGTGTTCAGGCCTCCTCCCCAGCACTACAGGATGGCATCAGTCATGGGGAACTTCAAAGACACCAGAAGGAAGGACTTCTTACTGGAGAGTTGAATTTTTGAGCCATCAGACCAGGGACAACCTGGTCTTCAGGGTCAGGCGAATTTGTCATGGTGGGACAAGTGGCCTTCCAACAGACCGTGTGTAGAGTTCCAGAGTGGGACTAGGTAAACGGGAATGCCTTGAAGGAGTCTACTATCAGTTCCAAAACGCTCATGCAGAAATGGAGGGTTGGATGAATCTTGCACTTAAGAGTTCAAGTCTGGGAGCAGAGAGTTTAAATTTTTCATTGGGAAGAAAAACTCTGGCTTGAGCGGTCTAAGGTAAGACCAAGATACTTCCAAGTGATTAGTCAGCTCCTGTGCAGACTTCTGAAGATTTAGGATCTAGCTGAACCATCGCAAGGGCTGAACTGTCTTCACTACTGTCAGCCAGGACTTGTGCAGACCGTTCCCTCAGCTAGGGTTTGCTAACAAACAGATTGCCAAGCTTGATCTGGGCGTTGGAGATTAAGGCCTGAAAGTAATGAAAGGAAGGAATCCTACTTTGGCCCTGAGGAGAGGCAAGGTTTCCAGTGCTCAGCCCAGGGGCCTCTTCATTTGGGGTAGATACTCTTGCCCTAGAAACTTCTTTTATTAGGTTATCCATGGCAACTCTGAAGCACTTTTTTTTTTTTATATGCTGGTTTTACAGCTCAGCATTTAGAAATAGAAGAGGATTTCTAACAACCCAACAAAACAAGCTCATGGTTTTAGGCCCCGTATACTCCATTAAAAAGATCCGACTGAAGGGCAACCATATTCCTTCTGATGGGCTTACACTAATGAGCTACGGTTTGGTTGGCTCACTGCCAGGGCAGATTGCACAGCAAGGCCTTCGAAAACAGGGTTTTAGAAAGGGCCTCCAATAACTGGATTCTTGAAAACAATTGAACCCTTAAATCCCATCTCTGTGGAGGATTGAAGGAAAATTGCCAGATCCATAGCAGGGGCAGCCCAATTTTAAGTCCTCAAAACGTGTACAGGACAGAGAGCTGCTTTAGGATTGGAACTGCGGTAACAAAATCCACAGGCTCATCTATAAAGTGGTGCAAGCCATGCCATTAGAACTGCTACTGTCTCTAAGCCTGTGAGTAACAGCAGGGGCCTTGTGCTGCGAGACTTGGCACCTAAAGGCGCAAAAGCTGCCAACGTTGTGGCAGATGAAATACCAGATTTTTGCGCTCCATTAGACGTACTTTCCCCCACCCAAAAAATGGGGAAAAAGGTCTGTGTGTCTTATGGAGCGAATATGTAGCGGCCGGACCCATATTCCCACCGCCGCTGTGTTAGAATACAGAGCTGGCCGCTCGGCTCTACTGTGCAGAAAAGCCCACTCCTCGGTCCTACCTGTTCCTCGGTCCAGCGGTGTCCTGCTTTCATCGGCTGTCTTCTCTCGCCGGCATCTTCAGTGTGGGCACCGGCTGTGACAGCTTGCGGCTTCACACCCGGGTGCCCACTGCGCATGTGCGAGAAGCGCTGCGCTTTGTGAATGGCCAACTGTAGTCTTCTGGGACCTGTCATGTGTCCCACAAGACTACGGGGAGGACAACTCCACGGAAGTGGGAGCGGGTACCTGTCAAAATTCCTCAGACGGGGAGATTGACCACTAGACAGGTGGCGCGCGCACCTAGGGCATTATCCAAGCTTTATTCAAAGGTATGAAGCGAGGGGCATGAAGCGAGGGGCGAGGTTCTTTGTGAGGGGCAAACATTCGGCATCAGCAGGGGAGCAAAAACACATTTCCTTCACAGTATAAAAATCTTTTGCATAATAGAGATGTCCACAACGGCGGGCAAGGTGTTCCAACTTTCAGTGCAGTAAATAGGCTGATGCGTTTCGGGGACGAGTCCCTTTCCTCAGAGCTGCTGACTAGCCTCTCGGACTCTAATACCAGGTATCAGCAGCACCACTGTTTTGTTGCCACCACCGGTCTATTTCACTCACATCGCATCTGAACCTGTCCTGCTGGAGAGCAGCTCTGAGGAAAGGGACTTGTCCCCGAAATGCATCAGCCTATTTACTGCACTGAAAGTTGGAACACCTTGCCCGCCGTTGTGGACATCTCTATTATGCAAAAGATTTTTATACTGTGAAGGAAATGTGTTTTTGCTCCCCTGCTGATGCCGAATGTTTGCCCCTCACAAAGAAATGATCGGTCTAAAAATCGAATGTTCGGTGTAACACTGAGAGACAGAATAGCAACAACAAATTCAGCAGAAATGCGTCTAACAAATGATGACGGATCTGCATGTTCATGAGGGAAATAAGGATTTGATCCCCTTCACAAAACATGACTTAGTACTTGGTGGCAAATCCCTTGTTGGCCATCACAGAGGTCAGACGTTTCCTGGAGTTGGCCCCCAGGTTCGCACACATCTCAGCAGGGATTTTGGCCCACTCCTCTTGGCAGATCCTCTCCATGTCATTAAGGTTTGGTGGCTGACGTTTGGCAACTCGAACTCTGAGCTCCCTCCACAGATTTCCAATCGGATTAAGGTCTGGAGACCGGCTAGGCCACTCCAGGACCTTAATGTGCTTCTTCTTGAGCTGCTCCTTTGTTGCCTTGGCCGTGTGTTTTGGGTCATTGTCATGCTGGAACACCCATCCACCACCCATTTTCAATGCCCTGGCTGAGGGAAGAAGGTTATCACCCAAGATTTGATGGTACATTGCCCCATCCATCGTCCCTTTGATGCGGTGCAGTTGTCCTGTCCCCTTAGCAGAAAAACAACCCCAAAGCAGAATGTTTCCACCACCATGTTTCACAGTTGGAATGGTGTTCTTGGGGTTATAGGCAGCATTCCTCCTCCTCCAAACACGGCGAGTTGAGTTGCTGCCAAAGAGCTGGATTTTGGTCTCATCTGACCACAACACTTTCCACCAGTCCTCCTCTGCATCATTCAGATGTTCAGTGGCAGACTTCAGATGGGCCTGGACATGTGCTTTCTTGAGCAGAGGGACCTTGCGGGCACTGCAGGATTTCAGTCCTTGTCGGCGTAGTGTGTTACCAATTGTTTTCTTGGTGACTGTGGTCCCAGCTGCCTGGAGATCATTGACAAGATCCTCACGTGTAGTTCTGGGATGATTCCTCACTGTTCTCATGATCATTGACACTCCACGAGGTGAGATCTTGCATGGTGCACCAAACCTAGGGAGACTGACACTTGTTTTGTGTTTCTTCCATTTGTGAATGATTGCACCAACTGTTGTCACCTTCTCACCAAGCTGCTTGGCCATAGTTTGGTAGCCCAGTCCAGCCTTGTGTAGGTCTACCATCTTGTCCCTGACATCCTTGGACAGCTCTTTGGTCTTTGCCATGGTGGAGAGTTTGGAATCTGATGGTTTGATTGCTCCTGTGGACAGGTGTCTTTTATACAGGTAACACAATGAGATTAGCAGCACTCCCTTTAAGAGACTGCTTCTAATCTCAGCTTGTTACCTGTATGAAAGACACCTGGGAGCCAGAAATCCTGCTGAATGATAGGGGATCAAATCCTTCTTTCCCTCATGAACATGCAGATCCGTCATCATTTGTTAGACGCATTTCTGCTGAATTTGTTGTTGTATTCTGTCTCTCAGTGTTACACCGAACATTCGATTGTTAGACCGATCATTTCTGTGTGAGGGGCGAACATTCAACATCAGCAGGGGAGCAAATATGCATTTCCTTCACTGTATACTGGGGAAGGGGGTCCTGGATTGGCGGGGGGGGGGGGGGCTTACATGACTAAAGGAAAGCCAAGAATCTCCATACTTAAAGGGCAAGTTTACTTTTACGTGAAAAATGAAAAAGGTGAACTTTCTCCAAATATCACATCCAGACCCCGCTGCCCGTAGCAGCCCATACACCGTGCCGCACAGCCCCAAGTGAGTATCCACCATAATGCTCCCAATAGCAAGTGCTCATCAGTCAGTGAGACCATCTGACTGTGCTTGACCAATGAGAAGAACTTAATTCTTCTAGGACACGGGTGTCAAACTGGCGGCCCTCCAGCTGTTGAGGCATTGCAAGATTGACAGTTACAAGCATGACTCCAAAAGGCAGAGGCATGATGGGACTTTTGCAACAGATGGAGGGCCGCCAGTTTGACACCCCTGTTCTAGGATATCTTACCGGAGGAAGCCAGCTCAGATGTGCTTCTCATTGGTCAGCACTGTCATGTGGATGCACTAACCCAGGGGTGTCAAACTGACCCTCCACCTGTTGCAGAACTACAAGTCCCATCATGCCTCTGCCTGTGAGAGTCATGCTTGTACCGTTCAGCCATGTGCATGGATAAGGCACTAGGTGTGTGCGTCACCGGTTTACTCTTTGCCTAATATTTGTGCGCACGCGACACATGTCACTGGCTGATTCCGGAGTTCAGCTTTAACCATCATGTCGGTGCATTCCCCCCCCCCCCCCCATCCCCACCCCCCGTGACCACTGACAGCCGGCCCCCATACACACAATCTCAGGCTACAAAGCCTTTTGTATGTCCTGCAGAATATCAGACACAGGCAGCATTTTCTCAGCGAACTCCACTATAGAGAATGTGCCGTCAGCTGCCACCGGAGACAATGAGATCCCTGAGCCAAGCAGCTGTGTCAATGCGGCGTAACGACGCAACACTACACCCAGCGAATCCCTGCAGAGAGCGCTGCGGTCCTATGTGGGACGCAACCTTCACCTCTCCTCCACACTCAACTGATGCCGCATTAACCACTTCACCACCGGGGCCTTTTCTTTTTTACCACCTTCTGCACACGTGATAAAATCTGCATTTTTAGCTAGAAATTAATGTACCCCCCCGAAAAAAATATATTTTCTGAAAGCAGAGACCCTGGAGGAAAAAAAAAAAAACAAAAAAAAAAAAAAAAAAAACTAAACTTGCAGCTACCACCATTCTATGTCACATGCTATTCACAAAGATATCTATCAAACACATATTTTCAGGAAAAAAAAATTACTAAATTAATTTTAAGGCAAACAGAATCAAAAAGATGAGGATGAAGCAAGTAAATAGATCCCAAACGTGGCAAGCCCTAAAACTGCACACACCCATAAAATTGGGGGGGGAATAAAAAATATATATAGTACCCCTAGATACTGCTCTGGTATACATCTCTAGGGAGAGGCGGGCCTCATTTGTCTCCCCTCCCCAAACACTGCACAGCTCCAGGTATACATCTCTGGGGGGAGGAGGGCCACATTTCTCCCCCCCCCCTCCCCAAACACTGCGCAGCTCCAGGTATACATTTCCAGGGATGAGGGGCCTCACCTGTACCCCCAGATGCTGATCAGTACCAGGTATACCCCCCTAGGGAGAAGGGTAAGGATTCACCTGTTGCACAAGACACTGCTCTGCACAAGGTATACATCTCTAGGGGGAGGCGGGGCCTCATCTACACCCCGCCCCCCACCCCAAACAGTTCAGATTCAGGTATTCATATCCAGGGGGAGGGGCCTCACCTGTACCCCCTGATGCTGCTCAATACCAGGTATACTCCTCTAGGGAGAAGGGTGTGGCCTCATCTGTTATGCAAGATACTGCTCTGCACCAGGTATACATCTCTAGGGGAAGGCGGGGCCTCATCTACCACCCCCCCCCACGGCTCAGATTCAGGTATACATCTCCAGGGGGAGAGACCTCACCTGTAGCCCCTAATGCTGCTCAGTACAAGGTATACTCCCCTAGGGAGAAGGGTGTGGCTTCACCTGTTATGCAAGATACTGCTCTGCACCAGGTATACATCTCTAGGGGGAGGCGGGGCCTCATCTGTCTCTTCCCCTCCCCCCCGACACTGCTCAGCTCCAGGTATACATCTCCAGGGGGAGGGGCCTCACATGTACCCCCTGATGCTGCTTAGTACCAGGTATACTCCCTTAGGGAGAAGGGTGTGGCCTCATCTGTTACACAAGATACTGCTCAGCACTAGGTATACATCTCTAGGGGGAGGCGGGGCCTCATCTACCCCCTCCCCACCCCAAAACACTGCTCAGATCCAGATATACATCTCCAGGGGGAGGGGCCTCATCTGTACCCCCTGATGCTGCTCAATACCAGGCACATACCCCTAAGGGGAGGGTGTGGCCTCACCTTGTGCACAAGATACTGCTCAGCACTAGGTATACATCTCTAGGGGGAGGCGGAGGCCTCATCTACCCCCTCCCCACCCCAAAACACTGCTAAGATCCAGATATACAGTCAGGTCCATAAATATTGGGACATCGACACAATTCTAACATTTTTGGCTCTATACACCACCACAATGGATTTGAAATGAAACGAACAAGATGTGCTTTAACTGCAGACTGTCAGCTTTAATTTGAGGGTATTTACATCCAAATCAGGTGAACGGTGTAGGAATTACAACAGTTTGCATATGTGCCTCCCACTTTTTAAGGGACCAAAAGTAATGGGACAATTGGCTTCTCAGCCGTTCCATGGCCAGGTGTGTGTTATTCCCTCATTATCCCAATTACAATGAGCAGATAAAAGGTCCAGAGTTCATTTCAAGAGTGCTGTTTGCATTTGGAATCTGTTGCTGTCAACTCTCAAGATGAGATCCAAAGAGCTGTCACTATCAGTGAAGCAAGCCATCATTAGGCTGAAAAAACAAAACAAACCCATCAGAGAGATAGCAAAAACATTAGGCGTGGCCAAAACAACTGTTTGGAACATTCTTAAAAAGAAGGAACGCACCGGTGAGCTCAGCAACACCAAAAGACCCAGAAGACCACGGAAAACAACTGTGGTGGATGACCGAAGAATTCTTTCCCTGGTGAAGAAAACACCCTTCACAACAGTTGGCCGGATCAAGAACACTCTCCAGGAGGTAGGTGTATGTGTGTCAAAGTCACCAATCAAGAGAAGACTTCACCAGAGTGAATACAGAGGGTTCACCACAAGATGGAAACCATTGGTGAGCCTCAAAAACAGGAAGGCCAGATTAGAGTTTGCCAAACGACATGTAAAAAAGCCTTCACAGTTCTGGAACAACATCCTATGGACAGATGAGACCGACATCAACTTGTACCAGAGTGATGGGAAGAGAAGAGTATGGAGAAGGAACTGCTCATGATCCTCAGCATACCACCTCATCAGTGAAGCATGGTGGTGGTAGTGTCATGGCGTGGGCATGTATGGCTGCCAATGGAACTGGTTCTCTTGAATTTATTGATGATGTGACTGCTGACAAAAGCAGCCGGATGGATTCTGAAGTGTTTCGGGAATATTATCTGCTCATATTCAGCCAAATGCTTCACAACTCATTGGACGCTTCACAGTGCAGATGGACAATGACCCAAAGCAGACTGCAAAAGCAACCAAAAGAGTTTAAGGGAAAGAAGTGGAATGTTCTGCAATGGCCAAGTCCATCACCTGACCTGAATCCGATTGAGCATTTCACTTGCTGAAGACAAAACTGAAGGGAAAATGCCCCAAGAACAAGCAGGAACTGAAGACAGTTGCAGTAGAGGCCTGGCAGAGCATCACCAGGGATGAAACCCAGCGTCTGGTGATGTCTATGCGTTCCACACTTCAGGCTGTAATTGACTGCAAAGGATTTGCAACCAAGTATTAAAAAGTGAAAGTTTGATTTATGATTATTATTCTGTCCCATTACTTTTGGTTCCTTAACAAGTGGGAGGCACATATGCAAACTGTTGTAATTCCTACACCGTTCACCTGATTTGGATGTAAATACCCTCAAATTAAAGCCGACAGTCTGCAGTTAAAGCACATCTTGTTCGTTTCATTTCAAATCCATTGTGGTGGTGTATAGAGCCAAAAATGTTAGAATTGTGTCCATGTCCCAATATTTATGGACCTGACTGTACATCTCCAGGGGGAGGGGCCTCATCTGTCTGGAACGCCTGAAACATTGCAGAGCACTTTCTTTATGCGAGTGTGCCTAGACACTCAGAGTTAATGCCTTAGACACAGTTTTTACACAGCCGCTCAGCTACATTCACCACTAGCACGCTTAATGAGTGCACCACCTAAAGAAGGGCATCACTGAAAAACTGGCCAACGTTAAATATTAGGTGCCAGGTACTTTTCTCCCACCATAAGGGGTACCCCTACACTAGAAACGCATACACCCACCAGCTAGTGTTCTGTAGCCTCATAGCTGTATATCTGCAGTATGAGATCTAAGGCACTGCTGCCTTTGACTGCGAAGTCTCAGGAGATTTGGTGATGTCACTACCATGCTGTTCACCATTCTCCTTGCTGGAAACTCTGACTCGAAGAGGCAAAGCCCTGCCTCTACCAAGAAGACCGACTCCATACAGACAAGACAGTGCAGAACAATGCATTGCAAGTGCAGGAGACCACAGAGGATGCTGGCTACTAGTCCCCTGTCCTGCCTTTTCTGAAACTGAATCAATGAATGGAGGGGACAGACCTTTCAATTATCCACCTGTCCTTCATTCATAGACTGTTTTTCATTCATAGAAGCTGTAGTATGGCATCTATGAATTGAGCAGCTGGGTGGGAGTAGTTAGGTACTCTTGATGAGAACCTGTGACCGTGCCCACAGTTCCATTAACTCCCGTTGCACTATAAGATTGCAGTGGCATGGGTGGGGGGCATGGATGGAGAAAGATTTCACCCAACAAGAGTTAAAGCCTTAGAGGCAGATTTTACACAGCCGCTCAGCTACATTCACCACTAACACTCTTAACGAGACAGTGCACCACCTAAAGAAGGGCCCCACGGAAAAACTGGCCCAAAAGATTATGGCGGCAGGAGTCGGGGCATGGATGGAGAAAGATTTCACCTAACAGGCATCAGCACAAGGGACACATCCTGACTGTAAGTTATGTCCTTTGTGCTGATTCTTGTGTTTTACTTTGGCTACACTTAGACTTCAAAGGATGTGAAGTGCATTTTATGGGGTGTTTTTTTTTGTTTTAACCCACCTTTAAGATGATAGATAGATATATATACACACACACACATACATATACACACACACACATACACATTATATATATATATATATATATACATATACATATACATATACATATACACATACACATACATATACACACACACACATTGTTTTGAATGCAAGCAGTATATCCTCACCATGGATAGCCAGCAGGGACAGCCGCATGCACCTCCAAGCCAATAGAACCAGCGGATCTTCATTCCTGTTGTCGCTGAGATCTGGAAAGCCGGACATGTCGTTGACATCATTCATCAGGATGAAGTGGGTCAGGAATGCGTCGTATTGCCGGGATATGAGGTCGACCACTGCCCCGGACACGCAGGTGATGTAGCTGTCGAAGTGAATCCGCTCGAGCGGTATGCTGGGCTTCAAGATCCGGAGCATGTCGTCGCTTTTGACATCGAACGCCATCATGTAGACCCGGAGGTTGGTGCTGTTCTGGGTCAGGGCCTTCCAGTCCTCGTCGTCCGGCATCTTGTCCAGGGTTTTGCTCTTCAGGGAAGTGCTGTGGACCAGGAGGGACAGTCGATGCAAAGGCACGTGGTTGTTGTTCGCCAACACCCTCGCCATTTCGGCCGTGAAGTCACAAAAGTCCAGAGCCAGGGAGCGCAGGTTGACGAAGCGCTCCAACTCGACGGCGGTGATCAAGGTGGTGTTGGCGGGAGAGTGGTTGTCCAGTAAACTGAGATGTTCTAAGGTGCTGGCGACTGGATTGGACAGCGATGCCAAGGAGGTGGGAGTGACTATCTCCAGCATGAACCCACAGGACAGCCACTTCAGCTGCCGGCTACTTGCCAAAATCTCCTCGAAGAGCTGCTGGATCCTACAACAAGAAATCAGATTCAATGCGCTTCAAAGAAAAGAAGACAGACTCTAAACCATGTGTCCTGCCAAGCCCCTGCAGCACCCCCCACCCCACCCTTGTCTCCACCCCTACCTTACCCTAGCAGTCGACAGGACATAACTCCTCCTACAGATCCTGCGGCTCTGTGCACCCCATTGTCTCCACCTCCCCTGGTCTCAGCATTCAGCAAACTCTGGCAGTTGAGTCAAGTCCTCCTCTGGTCCTCCTCCAGGCCCTGCACCTTCTCCTTCCCAGCTCTGCCCTCCAGCACCAGGACAAGGTAAGGGGTGGGCACATTTCCCAATGCGGCCCTGCCCCCCCTTGACTCCACCCCCACCTTACCCCAGCAGTCGGCAGGACAGAACTCCTCCTACAGATCCTGCAGCTCTGTGCACCTCATTGTCTCCACCTCCCCTAGTCTCAGCACTCAGCAAACTCTAGCTGAGTCAAGCCCTCCTCTGGCCCTCCTCCAGACCCTGTACTTTCTACTTCCCAGCTCTGCCCCCCAGCTTCTTCCTAGCACCAGCACAAGGTAAGGGGAAGGCACAAGGTCCCCCCCCCCCACCCCAGCCACATTTCCCAGGCTCCACGCTCCCATCTGCAGAACTGGATCCAGCATGACAAGAGCCGCCGGATACAGAAGCCAGCGAATGACTGTTTGCCGATCTCTCCAACCTACTAAGAGCCTGGAAACATTGCGTATTACATCACGTCCGGATTCAGCGGTCACTTTTCCCAGCCGCTAAATCCAGGGAAGAAGCTAAAGGAGCTCAGTTAGCCTCAGTGGAGGACAGGCAAGACATCAGGGGTCTAAAAAAACTCAATAAAGAAAACCTCAGGAGGAGCCAAAACGCCGTGACGTCACGCCGCCGAAGCCACGTTGCTTAAGGACGGTCAGTCAGTTTTTAAACCTGGTGTCATTTTACATTGAATTCGCAAATTCTGGAATATTTTTACATTAACTACTACACTACGGGCATTTTTTTATGTCTCCCCATGCGGAGCAATTCATATATAGAGCCCACCCGATCCACCACAGTATCCAGAGGAGGGATTTCCTGTCTCTCAGGCTTCTACACCCACCCATCCTTTAAAGGGGACCTCTGGCTGACTGGATCCTTTACCACCTGGGAGTTTCTGAGGCACCACCATTATCCAGAGAGAGGATTATCCTTGGCCTGGCTTTTATCCGACTCCTAAAGGGGACCTCCACTGATTGATTTAATGTGTATTAACATTACGCATCAGGTGAGTACGTATTCTTACCCCACTATTCTGGAGCACCAGCACTGAAGCATTGCTGTTAGGCACTTTATACCTGCACAGATTGCCACTTATGGACTAATACTGTTTAGTTGGCATTGAAAATATTTACTCAATGTGGACTATTTCGGATGATATTTTAAGCGCTGCACTTTATTTGAATAAAGAGAACCTGTCTAAAAAATTATGCGAGAGGAAAAAGTTTGTTTTGTCTTTTTTTACCGATCAAAAGTGCAAAAAAACTAAAGTTACCCCCCAAGCCCTTAAAATGGTTTGTAAAAGTATGACGCTTTGTTCCTTAATACATCCCCTGCATTAAAGTAAAAAAATGAAAGTCACAGGATCTGCATCACGCCCCCCCCCCCCCCCCCCACCTCCAAAAACTCCCCTGACCCCCCAAAGCACTGTGCCCATCTGTAGCGTCTCTCTCCCTGCATTCACAGGACGGAAGCAGCAGTGGGAGCGGTTAGCTGTCAATCAAATCCTGCCCGCATTGGGCAGAGCCGAGCCGTGCTGTGTGTGTCTGTAGACACACACATCCTGGCTCTGGAACAAGCTCGCCCGTGTGCCCCCGAATAAGAATCGGTTACCTATGGTGGCACCCAGAGAAGTTGGAGCAGCCAAGGCTGCTGTTGAAGGACCCCAGAAGAGGAGGTTCAAGGCCGCTGTTTAATATTTTAGACCTTACAATCACTTATTAATAATTCACTTCAACCCCTTCCTGCACTCCCCGGTGTCCCTTTAACCCTTTGGCGCCAGTGCCTCCCGACCCTTTAAGGGTGTCAGAAGCCGGGAGGCGGGGCGGGGTTTTACAGTCATGTGACCGCCATGATTCACCGTCACATGATCGGGAAATGTCCCAATGGAAAGATTGGGATTTGTCCGTGAGTACCGGACGTGTGCTGGAGCGTGCTCTTAATTGCATGCAAATGTGCGGCTGCTCAGCGTCAAGGCCCAGACGCCGGGAGGCCGCACATTTGCGTGCGGCCGGCGTGAAGAGGGCGGGAGAGTTTGGCAACCTTGTCACAGTATACAGCGTGTATAATAAATAGCGAGCTACTACTGTGATAGGGATAGTATAACACGCATGGATACCCCCAGCGCACACACACACTTACTGTCTGATCTTTTTGCTCCCGGGATCCACTTTATTTAAATACGGGCTGGTTACGGCGCCATTCTGCTGCAAAATACTGATGTCTCCAACAAGGCTGAGCTTCTGAAGGTTCCTGTAGAGGGAAGAACACGTTATCCCAATGAACATGAGGAATGCCGGGCCGAAAACACCATCATAGATCAGCCTGCACAAGCAATGGGCAGAGGATATTAAAGAACAGGTGGGATTTAAATCACCATCTAATCAGCATTTAATCACTGGGGGATTTTTTTTAAATTTTTATCATATAAACAAAAAATTACTAAAAAATGTTTGAAGAAAAAAAAAAAAAAACTAAAAAAAAACCTAAAAAAAAAAAACCACAGTATTTTCTACAATTATCAACCACTTCAAGTCCCGACACTTTCCCACCCCCTCCCGACACTTTCCCACCCCCTCCCGGTCCCGACACTTTCCCACCCCCTCCCGGTCCCGACACTTTCCCACCCCCTTCCTGTCTGGACACCTTACCCCCCCTTCCTGTCTGGACACCTTACCCCCCCTTCCTGTCTGGACACCTTACCCCCCCTTCCTGTCTGGACACCTTACCCCCCCTTCCTGTCTGGACACCTTACCCCCCCCCCCGGTGGTCATGCAACACTGTACCCATATGAATCTTGTAGCATTTTTTTTTTAGACAAATAAAGCTTTATTTTGGTGGTATTTATTCACCACTGGAATTTTTATTTTTTTTTGCTATATAAATGAAAGTCCAAACATTTTGAAATAAAAGGGTTTTTCTTATAAAATTTTGCAAGTAAATATTTCATCATAAATCTTGGCCAAAATTTATCCCATCATCTTTTTAGTAAAAAAAAAAAACCCAAATTAGTTTATAACCAAAAATTATGATTTTTAAACTTTTTTTTATTTATGGGTTTTTTTTTTTTACATACTGTCACTCTAGTAGTACACGGTCACCATGGTGACACTGTACTACTTGTGGGGGGAGATGAAGATTTATTTATTTATTTTTTTACACTGATTGCTCTTACACCCATAAAGGCTGTAAAAGCAATTATTTCTCCTCTCTGGCTGCATTCTTGCAGCCATTGAGAAATACTGTGAGAGCTGTGATTGGTCACAGCTTGTCACATGGTACAAGGCTGTTGTGAATAGCCCTGTACCATGTGATCTCTGTGATCATTCACAGATTTCACATGTAGTAAGCAATGATTTCAGAAGTGACATCTTGCTTACTACTCTGCATGTGATCACTGATTGGCCAATCAGTGATCACATGATCGGGACCTCGCACAGAGGTCCTGTACAATGATTGGAGGACACAGTGGGCACCGGATCGCGGTGCTGCGCGCTCCTAGGGAGCACGCACAAGCAGGGGGCGGGGAGGCCATTTATAAACATTAAAATAATATATTATAGACAGAATACAACAAATTCAGCAGAAATGCGTCTAACAAATGATGACTGATCTGCATGTTCATGAGGGAAAGAAGGATTTGATCCCCTATCATTCAGCAGGATTTCTGGCTCCCAGGTGTCTTTCATACAGGTAACAAGCTGAGATTAGAAGCAGTCTCTTAAAGGGAATGCTGCTAATCCCATTGTGTTCCCTGTATAAAAGACACCTGTCCACAGGAGCCATCAAACCATCAGATTCCAAACTCTCCACCATGGCAAAGACCAAAGAGCTGTCCAAGGATGTCAGGGACAAGATTGTAGACCTACACAAGGCTGGGCTGGGCTACCAAACTATGGCCAAGCAGCTTGGTGAGAAGGTGACAACAGTTGGTGCAATCATTCACAAATGGAAGAAACACAAAACAAGTGTCAGTCTCCCTAGGTCTGGTGCCCCATGCAAGATCTCACCTCGTGGAGTGTCAATCATGAGAACAGTGAGGAATCATCCCAGAACTACACCTGAGGATCTTGTCAATGATCTCCAGGCAGCTGGGACCACAGTCACCAAGAAAACAATTGGTAACACACTACGCCGACAAGGACTGAAATCCTGCAGTGCCCGCAAGGTCCCTTTGCTCAAGAAAACACATGTCCAGGCCCATCTGAAGTCTGCCACTGAACATCTGAATGATGCAGAGGACGACTGGTGGAAAGTGTTGTGGTCAGATGAGACCAAAATCCATCTCTTTGGCATCAACTCAGCTTGCCGTGTTTGGAGGAGGAAGAATGCTGCCTATGACCCCAAGAACACCATCCCAACTGTGAAACATGGTGGTGGAAACATTCTGCTTTGGGGGTGTTTTTCTGCTAAGGGGACAGTACAACTGCACCACATCAAAGGGACGATGGACGGGGCAATGTACCCTCAAATATTGGGTGAGAACCTTCTTCCCTCAGCCGGGGCATTGGAAATGGTGGTGGATGGGTGTTCCAGCATGACAATGACCCAAAACACACGGCCAAGGCAACAAAGGAGCGGCTCAAGAAGAAGCACATTAAGGTCCTGAAGTGGCCTAGCCAGTCTCCAGACCTTAATCCGATTGAAAATCTGTGGAGGGGGATGAAAGTTCGAGTTGCCAAACATCAGCCAAACCTTAATGACTTGGAGAGGATCTGCCAAGAGGAGTGGGCCAAAATCCCTCCTGAGATGTGTGCAAACCTGGGGGCCAACTCCAGGAAACGTCTGACCTCTGTGATGGCCAACAAGGGATTTGCCACCAAGTACCAAGTCATGTTTTGTGAAGGGGATCAAATCCTTCTTTCCCTCATGAACATGCAGATCAGTCATCATTTGTTAGACGCATTTCTGCTGAATTTGTTGTTGTATTCTGTCTCTCAGTGTTACACCGAACATTCGATGTTTAGACCGATCATTTCTGTGTGAGGGGCGAACATTCAAAATCAGCAGGGGAGCAAATACGCATTTCCTTCACTGTATATTGGGGAAGGGGGTCCTGGATTGGGGGGGGCTTTCTGGCTTACATGACTAAAGGAAAGCCAAGAATCTCCATACTTAAAGGGCAAGTTTACCTTTACGTGAAAAATGAAAAAGGTGAACTTTCTCCAAATATCACATCCAGACCCCGCTGCACATAGCAGCCCATACACCGCGCCGCACAGCCCCAAGTGAGTATCCACCATAATGCTCCCAATAGCAAGTGCTCATCAGTCAGCGAGACCATCTGACTGTGCTTGACCAAAGAGAAGAACTTAATTCTTCTAGGATACGGGTGTCAAACTGGTGTGAGATGGGGAAACAGCTCTCATTGTTTGAACACTGAGTGGAGTAAATTAAATGTTTTGACTGACATTCTGCAGTTTAGCCACAAGATGTCACTGTTTTTCTAACAGCCTCAGACTTCATAGATATTTCTATATTCATGAAGAGGTGGGGTTTTCACACAGTTTAGAGAGAACAGGAAGAAGAGGGAGAAACCATGTTTAGAGGATGGTGACTGAAGGAGACGTGTGAGCAGAGAATCTGATGGCATTCAGGTGTGAGAACATCCCTCAGTAACCAGAGCTGCAGCTAAGTGAAGCTGATCGTGTCCAAGACCCCGATCCTGTTCAGAGAAAGGAAGACTGCTGCCAGGAATGATGAAGAGAGCAGAGGAACTAAGCAACATACACTGCGATACTGCATGCTTGTTGGAGAGACATTTGTTCTGTTCACAGTCACCAGCGAATACAAAGCAGACCTGGGTCGGTAAGATCGTGCACGCACCTCATTTCAGTGTTGGCGCCTAGAGACTGAGGCCAGGCCTATAATTAGGGTCTCTGTTTGTGTCAGGCCACAAGTGTTATTACTGATCATTGGAAGGACTCCATAACTTAAAGTGACATTTCACATTGGAGAGCTGATAAAATCCTACAAACTCAAGCCAGACTGGCGTTTTGCTCAGAAGGAATACTCAGGCATGTGCTACAGGACCAGTTATGGGAGGGGGAATACTGTAGATTTGTGTAACATTGTAAGCTGTTGTGCTGCACCGCAGGCTAGCCCATACCGTACACCCATACACTGATTCCTGCTCTGTAGGGTAATAACAGGTAAGGTGTGGTAGCTTAGTTGTGCCCCCCCAGTAGGTAAATTACTGCACTTTCTACCTTCATCCATCAGGAGGCGCCGTGCTGTGCAGCACAAGGGTCTCAGCCTTTGGGCTGGGGTGGATGTAAATTTATTGTATGTTCTCAGCATTTGTGGTTGTGTTTATTTGTCACATCTAAGTAACATTCTGTTGTGGCAAAAGCTGGTGTTGGGGTTGCTTTCCTCGTTCGTGACTTCACTGTATCCTGGGGAGCCCACCCCGGTACACGGCTTACACTGGCGGCCCTCCAGCTGTTGAGGCATTGCAAGATTGACAGTTACAAGCATGACTCCAAAAGGCAGAGGCATGATGGGACTTGTAGTTTTTCAACAGCTGGCGGGCCACCAGTTTGACACCCCTGTTCTAGGACATCTTACCGGAGGAAGCCAGCTCAGATGTGCTTCTCATTGGTCAGGACTTTCATGTGGATGCACTAACCCAGGGGTGGAAAACTGACCCTCCCGCTGTTACAGAACTAAAAGTCCCATCATGCCTGTGAGAGTCATGCTTGTAACGGTCAGCCATGCCTGCCTCATGGGACTTGTACTTCCGCAACAGCTGGAGGGCCGCCAGTTTTGACACCCGTGCAACTAGCCCATGAGCGCGTGCCATTGCGAGTATTAGAATGAATTCTGGCGTATGGTGCACTACACCGGCAGCACGGGACATCACGCCCATTACGTATAGCGGGGTCTGGAGGGGTGGCCAGGACATTTGGAGTCAGTTCACCTTTTCAGACCTCTCTCTCAGGTCCTATTCACCTCCAAATGTTTAGAAGGCCTAGTCTACGACTGCCTGTAATACCAGCTCACCGATAATAACCTCCCCAAGTCCTTACAGTTCTGCTTTTGCCGGCAACACCCCATGGAAATCAGCGCTCCTAAGAACTCAACCCTTAAAACCAACGGCCATCACTCCACGATCATTCTATTAGAGCTTTCTGCTGCCTTTGACATGGTGGACAGCTCAACTTCCTTGGCCTCCAAGACTCGGCTCTTACTTGGCTCTCCCCCTACCCTTCTCCATACAGCTTCGCTGTCCCCTACAACTCCTCTTTCCATGGAGGTCCCCCAAGGCTCGTTTGACCCCTTCTATGTTCTATCTATACTTCCCCTCCCTGTCAACGGATGACTTCCCATACCAACACTATGCTGATGACACCCAACTCGCTCTCACTTCTCCTCTGCTCACCTCATTGGTTCCTCCTCCATCAGTATGGATGTCACACCACTTCCTAAAACTCAATCTTTCCAAAATGTCCTCAATCTTTCCATCAATAACACGCCTATCCTCCCCTGTCCTTATACCGGGGTGTTAGATGTAATCATGGGCTCTGACCTCTCCTTTCGGCTCCCCATCAAATCCCCGTCCAAATCTTACCTCCACCACGACATGTCCAAAGGTCAAGACATCAATCCGCTCCCTGGTTCACTCTCACCTCCATTATAAAACTGCCTCCTCCTTGTCCAGCCTCTCCATAGACTATCCCCCCTTCATTCTATCATGAATGTTGCTGCCAGATTCATCCCCCGTACCATCCGCTCCGTGTCCTCCACCCCTCTCTGCCAATCCCTCCACTGCCCTCCGCTCTGTGTCCTCCACCCCTCTCTGCTCAGTGTCCTCCACCCCTCTCTGCCAATGCCTCCACTGCCCTCGGCTCAGTGTCCTCCATTGCTCTATGCCAATCACTTCCTTGACCTCCGCTCCGTGTCCTCCACCCCTCTCTGCCAATCCCTCCACTGGCCTCCACTCACCCAATGAATAAAATTCCAAAAATACCCACAACCTACAACTCTGCCCCAACTACATTACCAATCTCATCTCAAAATCACCCAAACCGCGCTCTGTGCTACCTCATTCCGGGATCACCTCCAGGACTACAGCAGAACCTCTGCCATCTTCTAAAACTCTCTACCCTAGTCGGTCCAGAGCCTCATCCATCCACTAGAACCCCATGCCCTAATCTGTCCAGGAGCCTCGCCCATTGTGTGGAACCCCGTACCCTAGTCTTTCCAGAGCCTCTCCCACTTCCCCAAGAACTCCCTGCCTCAACCTGTCCAGAGCCTCTCCTCCCATCCTCTGGAACTCCCTACCCCAAACTGTCCGCCTTTAGGTGAACTCAGAAATTTCACTTGTTCTACTCTTTTAGAAAGACCCCCCCCAATCTCAGTCTCACCGCCTCTGCCTTATACAGATCAGTTACACAAAAAGCAAGAGCTCCACGTACACATTACTAGGGAAGGCAACCTTTTATAACAGCTCAGCACCAGGTATACACCTCTAGAGAGGCGGGGTCAGTAGTGGGCAGGGAGTGTGGCCTCACCTGTTCCCCAATACTTCTCAGCACAGTACACATCTCTATGGAAGAGGCCGGGTCAGGATTGGGTAAGGGGGTGTGGCCCTTCTAATGCTGGGCAGTACTAGGTCTATGGGGCAGAGTCAGGATAGGGTTACTGCTCAGCACCAAGTAGACATCTTTAAGGGAAAGGCGGGGTCAGGATCATGCAAAGGGGTGGGGGGCGTGGTATTATGGATGCTGGTCAATACCAGCTATTCATCTGGGAAAGGTGGGGTCATGATTAAGGGAGTATGGCCTCCCCTACTGCCCCAATATTGCTTAGTACCCATCTCAACAGGGGAGGTGGAGTGAGGATCAGGTAAGGGACATGTACTTACCTGCTGCCCAATACACCTCTACGAGGAGGTGGGGTCAGGACTGGGTAAAGAGGGGCTGTCCTCACCTGTTCTCCAGATACATCTCTATGGGTAGGGCAGGTGTCAGGTAAAGGGAGTGTCCTCACCTGCAGCCCAATACATCTCTATGAAGGAGGTGGAGTTAGGACAGGGTAAGGGGGGGGGGGGGGGGGGGGGAGTGTCCTCACCTGATTCCCAAATACATCTCTATGGGGGGAGCCAATGTCAGGGTTTGGTAAGGGGTGTGTCCTCACATGTCACCTCGATACTCTTAGGGAGGCGGGGTCAGATAAGGGGCATGTCCTCACCCATGACCCTGATACATCTCTATGGGGAGGCGGGGTTAGGGTTGGTTAGGAGGCATGTCCTCACCTGTTTCCCTGATACATCTCTAATGGGGAAGCAGTGTCAGGGTCGGGTAGGAGCATGTCCTCACCTTTTCCCTCACATACCCCCTTATAGGGGAAGACGGGGTCAGCACTGGGGGCATGTCCTCACCTGTACCCCAATACATCTCTATGGGGGGGGGCAGTGTCAGGGTCTGGTAAGGGGTGTGCCCTCACCTGTACCCAAATACATCTCTATGTGGAGAAGAGGTCATGGAAGGGGACGTGTTCTCACTTGTACCCCAATACATCTCTATAGGGAGGTGGGGTCAGGGAAGGGGGCGTCCTCACCTGTTGCCCGTATACACCTCTATAGGGGACAGATTGAGGCGTGTCCTCACCTGTTGCCCCAATACATCTCTATAGGAAGGCGGAGTCAGGACTGAACAAGGGGTGTGTCCTCACCTGTACCCCTAAACAGCTCTATGGGGGAGGCGGGGTCAGGCTCGAGGCATGTCCTCATCTGTTGACTTGATACATCTCTATAGGGGAGGCGGGGGTCAGGTAAGGGGGTGCATCGTGTGCTATACCTCTGATACATCTCTATGGAGGAGGCGGGGTCAGGATCAGGTAGGTGGCATGTCCTCACCTGTTGCATTGATACATCTCTATAAAGAGGCGGGGTCATATTCTAGTAAAGGGGCATGTCCTCATTGGCACCTCAACACATCTTTATGGGGAGGTGATGACAGCACTGGTAAAGGGGGGGCAAGTCCTTAGCTGCCACTGTGATACACCTCTATAAGGGGGGTGGGGTCAGGTCCAAGTAGGGGTGTGCCCGCACCTGTTGCCCCAATACACCTCTATAAGGGGCAGGACTAGGTAAGGGGTGTGTCCTCACCTGTAACCCAAAATATCTCTGAGGAGAGAAGTTAGGGGAGGCGGGGTTGGGGCGTGTCCTGCTCTGTTGCTCCAACATACCTCTATAGGGGGGAGGGCAGAGTAAAGGCTGGGTAGGGCCGTGTCCTCACCTGTTGCCCCAATACATCTCTATAAGTGGGTGGAGTCAGGATTGGGTAAGGGGTGTGTCAACTGTATCCTGACATCTCTATGTAGAGCAGGGTAAGGGTCTGGAGAGGCGGGGTCAGGGTGTGTCCTGTCACCTCCATACACCTCTATAAGGGGGCAGGGTCAGGTAGGGGTGTGACCTCACCTGTTACCCCAATACATCTTTATAAGCGGGCGGGGTCAGAACTGGGTAAGGGGTGTGTCCTCAACTGTACCCTGACACATTTCTGTGGGGTGAGGGTCAAGGGGAGGTGGGGTCAGGGCGTGTCGTGTTGCCCCAATACACCTCTATGGGGGGGCAGATTAAATACTGGGTAAGGGGTGCATCCTCACCTGTACCCCAATACATCTACATGGGGGAGGTGGGGGTAAGGGTTGGGTAGGGGCGTGTCTGCCCTGTTGCCCCGATACACCTCTATGGGGGGCGGGGTCAGGGGTGTGTTCTCACCTGTTGCCCCAATACACCTGGGGGGGGGGGGGGGGGGGGAGTGTTCAAGCCTGGTAGGGGCGTGTCCTCTGTTGCCTCCATACACCTCTTTGGGGGGGCGGGTCAGGTAGGGGCGTGTCCTCAACTGTTGCCCCAATATACCTCTATGGGGTTGGGGTCAGGCCAGGTAGGGGAGTGTCCTCATCTGTACCCACGTACACTTCTATGGGGGCGGGGGGTCAGTGAGGGCATGTCCTTACCTGCTGCCCCAAACACCTCTATGGGGGCGGGGTCAGGGCCAGGTAGCAGGCGTGTCCTTACCTGGTGCCCCAATACACCTCTATGGGGTGGGCTTATGGCCGGGTAGGGGCGTGTCCTCACCTGCTGCCCCAATACACCTCTATAGGGGCGGGGTCAGGGCCCGGTAGGGGGCGTGTCCTCACCTGCTGCCCTAATACACCTCTATGTGGGCGGGGGTCAGGGCCCGGTAGGGGGCGTGTCCTTACCTGTTGCCCCGGATACTGCTCAGCACACACAGGACCAGCTCCAGGTAGGTCCTGATGACGTCAGCCCAGCGCTCGGACAGGTGCGGCTCCCCCTGCTGGTCGGCGGCGGCGGTGGTGGGTGAGGCCCCCCCGGCTCCCGCGCTGCTCTCGGCGCCCACGGCCAGGTAATTGTCGGCGGCGAACTCCACCCGCAGCTCGCGCACGAAGGCGCCGCACCTCCGCAGCAGGAAGTCGAGCCTCGGCCGCTCGGCCAGGGAGAGCCTCAGGCTGAGCCGGAGCTCCGGCCACAGCGCCGGGTAGAACAGACACTCCCGCCAGTGGGAACAGGCCAGGGAGGCCCGGAGCCGGTCCGAGGCCGGCAGGAAGGAGAAGATATGAACCACCAGCTCGCTGGGGAGGGACGAGGCTCCCACATCCCCGCACAGAGCCATCGGAGAGACCCGGAGAGCGCCGCCCGCGGCCTGAACTCCGCTCAGCAGCAACAACAACTCCGGCCCCGGGGGCGGGGCTTACCAGGAACCGTCCACTGCGCCCGAAGGGGGGGAGCTGAGCTGAATCGAGCCGCCTTCCCGACACGTCACACACCGCCCGCCGCCTTTAGCCAACCGACAACCAAACTTCTACCGCGAACAGCTTCCCAGCGCCCTTACACCTCTTCATAAACCTCTTCACCCCTCTCTTCATACATGGTACGTCCTCAATACGTTGTCGGGCGATACTATTCAACCCTAATGGGGGCGGTCGCCTTTTTATTTGCTTCTCCGCCAATAGGACTTGCAGACAGCTTACAGTTTCGGGCACAGGAAAGCAAAATAAAATCGTCTGGCTTTAATGATCTCGCCTTAGGGTCCTAAAAGAGACCCGCGCATTTGTTGCCATGGTACGCTCCTGTCATGGCGGTTATCGGCCGGCTGTGGTATTGGGTTGTACTATCGTGTGCCGGAGGGGTGTTATAAGGCGGTGTTTGTGCTCTGTCACACTTGAAATACGTCAAAACGGCTGAGTCTTCGCGTGTCACGGCGTCCAAATACATCATAGTCACGACGTTGCCGCTCCGAAGCATCCGGTGTTCACCGGAATTAAAATATTCCCCCACCCGTTTGTTAATATGGTATAATCCGGGAAGGCAATGAACGGTGAAACTGCGTTGGTAGGTCGTACCATTCCCCGTCCGCATGGGGGCGTGCGCACAGTGTTTATTGAGACGTCAAGAAGCTTTCCTGTAGTGGAGGCTTCGGGGTGGTGAAAACAGGGGGCGTGTCAGCGGGGCTCCCCCATGTGTGGGTGGTGCGGCCCGATACGGGCTGCTGCCGCTGCTGATGGGGCCTTTAAAGGGAAACTCTACCATTTTCATTTCTTTATATTTGAGTTGTGTCTTTTTTATTATTTTTATGTATTTATTATTTTCATTGATGTATTTTTTTTTCATGTATGTATTTTTTATTTTAATTTATTTGTGTTCACATGTTTTTTCACAATTTGTTTAATTTTATATATGTGTTTTTTTTCTATTTATTTATTATTTTTATCAATTAATTTTGTAATTTATTTATTTTATGTGTTATAAGTTTTTTTTTCTTTATTTTTTAAATTTTTTTCATGGTTCTTTATCTTTTCACTTATTTTTTAAACTTTGATGTATTTTCATGAATTATTTAAATTTTTTATGTGCATTTTTTATTTTATTTAGGTATTTTTTCTTCATTTTTTCATGTTTTTGTTCTTTTATGTGTGCTTTTTAAATTTTTATGTATTATTTTCATTAACTCATTTTATTTTTTCTGTATGTATTTTGTATTTTATTTATGCATTTTTTGTTTACTTATGTATTATATTATTTCTTTTTTTCCATGTGTTTGTTCACTATTTATCATTTTTATATATGTGTATTTTTTTATTTTTATGGATTAATTTTATTTTTATTTATGTATTTTTAATTTTAATTTATGTATTAGTATTTTTATGTTTTTGTTTTCTATTTGTGCTTTTTTAATTTTTATGTATTTATTATTTTCATTAACTAATTTTATTTTTATGTATGTATTTTTATTTAGTTTTTTTTAAATTTACTTATGTATTATATTATTTCTTTTTTTTTTTCATATGTTTGTTCACTATCTTTTTTATATATATATATATATATATATATATAAAAGATATCACTGTGTTCATTCATGAAACTCTCCCTATAATCCCCCAATACAGAGCTTTACACCCCAACCCCTCAGTACAGAACTCTCCCCACAGGCACTCCTGGTACAGAGCTTCTTTCAAAACACACCCCCAATATAGAGCTCTTCCCCAAATCTCCCAATACAGAGTTCTCCACCTAACCCCCCCCCCCAGTACAGAGTGCTCCCCACAGTTTCCCCTGGTACAGAGCTCCCCTCCAAAACCACCCACAATACACAGCTCTACACCCAACCCACCCCCAGTACAGAGCCCTCCCCACAGACCCCACTGGTACAGAGCTCCCCTCCCAAACTACCCGCAGTTCAGAGCCGTCCCCCCAAACCTCCTCCAGTAAAGAGCTCTCCCCCAAAACCCTAGAACAGAGCTCTCCCCTTAATGTACCTCCAGTTCAGAGCCCTCCTCCCAAACCTCCTCCAGTACAGAGCTCTTCCCCAAAACCCCTAGTACAGAGCTCTCCCCCCAATCTACCCACAGTTCAGAGCCCTCCTCCCAAACCTCCTCCAGTACAGAGCTCTTCCCCAAAACCCCTAGTACAGAGCTCTCCCCCCAATCTACCCACAGTTCAGAGCCCTCCCCCCAAACCACCTCCAGTATAGAGCTCTCCCCCAAAACCCCTAGTACAGAGCTGTTCCCCCAATCTACCAACAGTACAGAGCTCTCCCCCCAAACCTCCCCAGTACAGAGCTCTCCCCCAATCTACCCCAGTTCAGATCTCTCCCCCCAAACCTCCTCCAGTACAGAGCTCTCCCCCAAAACCCCTAGTACAGAGCTCTCCCCCCAAACCTCCTTCATACAGAACAGCCCCACCGAACCCCCTCAGAACAGTGCTTTTCCCCTAAATCCCCCAGTTTAGAGCCACTCCTCCAAATCCTCCTGGAGAGAGCTCCTCCCAACCCCTTCCTCCGGTATAGAGCTCACCCCCAAACACCCATGGGAGCTTTCCTGACCAATCCTAATCATACAGAGCACTCCCCCCAAACTGCCCAGGTCAGAGCTTTACCTACCCCCCCCTTTATAGAGCCCTCTGCCAACCCTCCCCCCTTGTACAGAGCTTCCCCATAACCACACTCCCCCAATACTGAGCTCTCCCCCCCAACCTCCCCAGTACAAAGTCCTCACAGGTGCACCCCTGGTACAGAGCTCCCCTCCAAAACCACTCCCAATACACAGCTTTTCACCCAACCCAACCTCACTACAGAGCCCTCCCCACAGACCCCAGTGGTATAGAGCTCCCCTCCCAAACCTTCCCCAGTTCAGAGCCCTCCCCCTAAACCCCCCCAGTACAAAGCTCTCCCCCCACCTTCCCCAGTACAGAGCTCTCCCCCCAAACTACCCACAGTACAGAGCTCCCCCCCAAACTACTTACAGTACAGAGCTCTCCCCCAAACCTTCCCCAGTACAAAGCTCTCCCCCCAAATCTTCCCCAGTTCAGAGCCCTCCCCCTAAACCCCTGCAGTACAGAGCTCTCCCCCCAAACCTTCCCCAGTACAGAGGTCTCCCCCCAAACCTTCCCCAATACAGAGCTCTCCCCCCAAACTACCCACAGTACAGAGCTCTCCCCCCAAACTTCCTTCATACAGAACCCCCCCCCCCAAACCCCCTCAGTACAGTGCTTTCCCCTAAATCCCCCAGTTTAGAGCCTCTCCTCCAAAACCTCCTGGCTCAGAGCTCCTCCCAACCCTTTCCTCCAGTGCAGAGTTCACCCCCAAACACCCATGGGAGCTTTCCTGACCAAATCCTAATCATACAGATCACTCCCCCCAA